>NC_067399.1:155100897-155404533 GCF_016432865.1 Antechinus flavipes | reverse complement strand
TGTTTTTGGTTAATAATCTCTCTCTTCTTATTCTTCTCCTGTTTGTCACATTGATCTGATTAAGAAATACGAAAGCAGAAAACAAGAAGAAAGTTTCTGATTTCCCAGGGGACAAAACCATTACAATTCTACCTCTACCTCATGCCTCATGTTAGAGGGCTAGATTTGTCTTCTGCTTTTATCAGGCTGCTCCTTTCTCAAATCCACATGGACATGGTTAACCTTAAATACACAATACGATTGAATAACCACTAGTTTCTTTCTCTAGAATGGGAATAAGCCACAGATAGGGCCAGAATAGAAAGCTCAAGAGCAAGAGAAATATCCATGGGTGTATACTGACAGCCTAACTAACTACTATAAGAACCAATACTTTACCACTTTAATTTCATCTATTCCCAGAGAAATGTTGAGGAAAAAATTGCTGGAATACTAGGACAATTAACTTCAATCTTATCCCTTTCACCCAGGAACTAAAGGAGAAGGAAGATTATTCTAATAGGTCTCTGAGTTCATCTCAACATTGTCTGGTCAGAACAGGAAGCACATACATGGCTCTGGACTATTATAACAGGTGCCGCATTCCCTTGTTCTCAGAATCTATTTCTCTTGTGTGGTTTGGATGTTGGAGAGTACAATGCCCAGACCCTGTTTCCATTGTTAAGTTTCAAACTCTGAACTCTCAATTTCAAGTAGCTTCTTTTCTTCACTTGTCATTCTCCTTGAATTATTTGCAAAATTTATCACATCATTCCCCATTTCCACTGGGACTAAGGGCTTTGTTTTTTCCCCATGATGCCTTTCCTTTCCTTGTAGCCCATAAAAGTGATTCTGCCTCTGCTCAATTTAGTTCTTCTTAATTTACTAACCATCATTATTTGGGTGTCTAGACAATAGGATGCCATTATCTTGGTTTTTACTCAAGAAGAGGAAGATTTCATACTAAGAGCAATCATAAAATTCCTGCTTCAAAAAGAGGGTACATACCTATATGAAGCCAAAGAAATGTCTCCATTTTCATAGTCATTTGAGTGATGAGTTATATGAGTTTCTCATATTATTTATAAGCTGGTAAAATGAATAAGTATTTATTAAGCAATTACTATATGTGATACCCTTAGATGGTAACTGAAAAGTGAAGATAGTCTGCTCTCAAAAAGCTCATTTCAGTGGGGGGAGGGACACATTTGGGGGAATTGCACCTGCAAGTCAGATGGAAAGTCCTTCTGGTCCTTGGGGTATAATAGCAAAGCACATAGTAATGCATTTTCTTTAAGTCATTTTCTCTGATCAAACTATATCTGTTTCTGACATTATGCAATGGTGCTGGTTAAATCTGAATGCCCATTATATTTTCTCATTATATTTATCTTATCTATCTGAAATAGAAATGTCTTGCCTTCAGATTTCTTAGTCAGGATTTTGGTGAAACCACCAAAGCTCCCCTAAGAAAAAAATTGAGTTAATTGGCTATGTCCTCCCAACCTTTAACCTGTGGAACAGCCAGTGATGTGGTTGTGCATTTTGTCTATGAATATGGCTAATGTTTCTAACCAATTGTGATACTGACTTGTGACTAATCATGATACTGACTGAAATATTTATCACAAAGAATCTGTCCATTACTAAGAAGATTAAAAAAAAAAAAGGAATTCTACCACCCACAGACCTGAATGTCGTCACAGATAAAGTGAAGTGACTCTATGACAGCACTTTCCTTTCAGTCCAGTCCTTGTCCTGGACAAAGGAAGAAATAAACTCCTGTTGAAGCTATTGCTCTTTCTTTCCCATCCATTGCTAAATAGCAGACTGATGGTTGTTTGGACAGATGTGAATTCTTTCCTCTTAGAGGTTTAGGTCAACCTTCCTGAGACATGCACATCTTGGAGCCCTGAGCATTATTTACCCCGGAGCTAGTTCTGTATTCTCTCTTAGGACAGTGGTTCTGAATATTTCCTTCAGGAGGCCAATGACTTGTCCTTTCAGGAGTTTGAGTCAAATCAAGATCTCCAATCATTTAACCTCTAGCTCATATGACATATTGCATATTTAAGCATATTGAAGACTCAAATATAGCATAAAATACTTTGGTCTAAGGGCTTTGTCTTCTCCATAATGTCTTTCCCTTCCTTACAGCCAATGAAAGTGATTTAAGCTCTGTTAATTTTACTTCTTCTTACTCTTTCTAACTATTACTATTAGAGTGCCTGCACAATTGGATGCCACCATCTTAGTTTTTAACCAGGGAGAAGAAGATTTCACACAAAGAGCCATGTACTATTCTAAGGAGAGGATAAAATTATAGTGAAGAAAATTTTCACTATTTCTTCTGAGTCAGAGTTTAAAGATCACTCCCCTCTTGGGGTCCTCTTAAATTTGAAAAATATTTACTTCAAAACCAGGGAATACTTTTAAAAAGCTCACTATGTCCTTAAGGATATACAAAGATAATCACTCATCATTATCCTTATTGGTTATATAACTAAAAGAAGTTTTAAAAAAAGGGTTAGGAACTATATATACAGATATATTTCTATCGGGATTTTTGTTGTTAAGGGGGGAAAAAGTGAATAGGAAGCAGGTGGCCATCAGTGGGAGAATGGATGCATATATTGTGACATGTGAATAGAATGAGATATTGCTGTTCCACAAGAAATGATGGATATGAAAAATTAAGATGAATTATGAAAATTTCAATGAACTGTTACAGAACAAAGTTTGCAGAAGTAAGATAACAACTTAAGCAAATACTACTGTAAATAAAGGAAAACAACATTGAATAGCATTGTAACATTGTAACAAGATCAATGTATTGACCAATGGTAATTACAAAGGACTGACAGTGAAACATAGACCACAGGTGCAGAGCAAAACATATGTTGTCAGATAGGGCCATGCATCAATTAGTTTTGCTTAACTATATTTCTTTATTACAAAAAACAATTCTATTAGGGATAGAGATCATTAGGAAATATCAGAAAGGTTAAAATGTGAAGAAGAAAATATTTTTTAAGTTACAATTTAAATTAGAGTAGTAATGAAATACAAAGAAACTCCTATGATTTACAATGAAGCTATGAGCATTCCTAAGGAACCAGAAATTTATTGTTCCAATCTAGCTACTGATATATTTGCGGTCCTGAATCTCTTTTTCAAAATCGTCTATTTTCCCTCCTCACCTATATTGTAAGTTCTTTGAGAATAGGAATAGCATTCCTTATTTTTTCTCCTTATATCCTAGAATTCCTAAGATAACACTCTTCACAAAAATGTATCAATTATTATGACATGGTTTCACCTCAGGCAATGCCAGTTGATAAACATTTATTAGGTCCCTACTAAGTGGACCAATCACTGGATATGCAAAAAAAAAGGGGGCAAAATACAGTTGTGTTTTCCTCAATGAATTCACAATCCAGTTGGAAAGACAACGTGCAAATAACTATATACAAACAAATATATACAAGATGAATTGGAAATAATTAATAGCGGGAAGATACTTGAATTAAGGAAGATCAAGAAAAGCTTTATGTAGATGAAAAGAGCCCTGGATCTAATATCAGAATAGATTTTTCTATTTGAATTTTAACTCTAAAACTTGTCTGATCTTGTGAAAATCAATTCTCTGGTCCTCATTTCTCTATCAATAGTGAAGGAACTAAATCAGAGTTTCTTAACATGAGATTTATGTTTGTATTTTTAGTGTTTTGATAACTGATTCATCAAGTTCAATTGGTTTCCTTTGTGATTTTATACATACACATTTACACACATATGATTTTGTGCATTTAAGCATATTGCTCTAAGAGGGAATCTATAGTCTTCACAATAACGTTGAGAACCTCTCAACTAGATGATCTTTAAAGGTCTTAGCTTTAAAATCCCATGGTCTTACCACAAGCATTGTTGCCAAAGTGGCCAACTAACTTGCTGGATTCCAGATGGGCTCAAGCCCAGTCACTGTGGTCTTAATGGGGTTAACTAGTGAAAAGAGAAGGCTCTGAGGACCTGCAGTTGACTTTCAAGAGTAGCTAACTGTCTACTCAGTGAAAGTCAGCTCACATCTGGCATGCACCTGAGTAAATCTGAAAAGTTTCCTTTTCAATATCATGTAAAATCTGTATCCTGACTCATGGCTATTAAATTCACTGTGATAATATCACCAACAACCATGGAAGTATTTTTCTCATGTATTTTATAGACTCCAAGGAGAACATTGACAACAACAACAACAAAATAATAATAGTGAAAATTGCCAATCAAGCTGTTTATCTTGATAATTTTATTAAGCTTTTCAGCTATTTTTTTACCCTGTAAAGTATGCTTTCTGCTTTGGAAGGAGCCAGATGGCAATATTCCCTTTTCCCCTACCCTGTTAGACCACTATCTCTTTTTCCTCCAGCTTTTCCCTATCTATCTTTCCTTTCTTTTCTCTCTCATTTTCTCCTTCTTTCTTTCCTACCTATCCTGATATCGACCAAACACTCCCCGAGTGCCCATTTCCTGCTTTTTTTGACAACTTTGTCAAGCTATTTTCATCTTTTCCAGGGAATGTGGTCTATGAATGCCCTCTTTTTCTCTAATCTTGTGGATAAGACTATTTTCCCCAAAATAATTATTTATTTTATATTTTCCCCCAGTTACATTCAAAACTTTTTTTTATATTTGTTTTAAAATTTTTTGAGTTCTAAGTTCTCTCCTTTATCCTCACCCACAATTAAGAAACCACTTGTGAAGTTCTGCAAAATATTTCTATAAAAGTCAAGTTGTGGGGAAAACAAAAAAAACATAGTTTTACCACTCTAATGAAGATAAAAACCCTCAAGAAAAAATTAGTTAAAAGCAAAGGGATAGAAAGAGAAAGAGAAATGTTTCAATCTGTATTTGGATACAAAAAGTTCCTTTCCTGGGTATGAATAGAATTTTTCATTATAAGTCCTTCAGAGTAGTTGTAGATGATTGTACTACTGAGAATAGTAAAGTCATGCATAGCTAACCATCCCATAACATTGCTATTATTTTGTAGACAATACATTTTACTTTGCTTGAGTTCATGGAGGACTTTAATGGCTGTTTTGATTTTCCTGATAACATCCTGCTCACCAGTCCCCATATAGCAATAATATTCCATTATAAATATACATCACAGTTTATTGACCCATTCCCCAATTGAGGGGCTTCCCCTCAATTTCCAATTTTTTTTCCCAGAAAGTTGCTATACATATTTTATACATTTAGATCATTTTGCTTTTTTTCCTGTATCTCTTTTGGCATTCATGCCTAGTAGTGATGTTGCTAGGTCAAAAGATACACATAAATTTATAGCCCTTTAAGAACAGATCACATCTTTTGATCACTTATCAATTGGGGCATAACTCATTTTTTACAAATTTGATTCAGTTTCCTCTATGTTTGAGAAATGAGGTCTTAAATAAACTTGTCATATTTTCCCCAATTTATTATTCTCTCTCTTCTTTCACCTAGTCCCTCCTTAAAAGTGTTTTGGTACTGATCACTCCATCTCCCAATATGCTCTCTCTTTTATTACCCTTCTTCCTTCCTATATCCCATTTCCCTCCTATTTTCCTTCAGGGTAAAAGATTTCTAAAACCCTATTGCATATGTATGTTGTTCCCTCTTTGAGCCAATTCTTTTTCTTAAGCATTTTAATTTTCAAAACATATGCATTGATAATTTTTCAACATTAACCCTTGTAAAACCTTGTGTTCCAATTCCCCCTTTTTCCCCACCCCTCCCCTAGATGGCAAGTTATCCAATATATGTTAAACATAGTAAAAATATATGTTAAATCCAAAATATGCATACAAATTTATACAATTATCTTGCTGCACAAGAAAAATCAAATCAAAAAGGAAAAACTGAGAAAGAAAATAAAATGCAAGCAAATAACAACAACAACAAATGAAAATGCTATGTTGTGATCCATACTCAATTCTCACAGTTCTCTTTCTGGAGATGGAGGGTTTGAGCTAATTCTGATGAGAGCAAGAGAAACTCCCCTCTTTCCCTCTATTGTAAAAGCCTTTTCTTGCCTCTTTTTTATGATAGATATTTTGTACCATTCTACTTCTTCCTTTCCCTTTCTCCCAGTACATTCCTCTCTCACCCCCTAATTTCATCATTAAAAAAAAAGATATTATCCCTTCATATTAAATTCACACCTGTGCCCTTTGTCTATATATATTCCTTATAACTGCTATAATAGTGAGAAAATACTAATGAGTTGTAAGTATCATCTTCCCATGTAGGAATGCAAACACATAAGTCTTATTAACTTTTTTATAATATCATTTTCCTGATTACCTCCTTGTGCTTCTTTGGAGTCCTATATTTGAAAATTAAAATTTCCATTTACCTCTGGTGTTTTTATCATGAATGTTTGAAAAATCTCTACTTCATTGAATATCCTCCTTTTCTTTTAAAGGATTATACTCAGTTTTGCTGATTAGGTCACTGTTGGTTATAATCCTAGCTCCATTTCTCTTCAGAATATCATATTCCCAACCTTCTGTTCCTTTAATGTAGAAGCTGCTAAATTTTGTGATATCCTGACCATGGCTCCACTATATTGAATTGTTTCTTTCTGGATGCTTGCAATATTTTCTCCTTGACCTGGGAGTTCCAGAATTTGACAATAACATTCCTGGGAATTTTCATATTGGGATCTCTTTCAGAAGATGATAGGTTCTTTCAATTTCTGTTTACACCCTAGTTCTAGAAAATCAGGACAGTTTTTTTTTTTTGAAAATTTCTTGAAAGATTATGTTCAGGCTCTTTTTTTTGATCATGACTCTCAAGTAGATAAATATTTTTAAATTATCTCTCCTAGATCTATTTTTCCAGGTCAGTTGTTTTCCTAAGGAGATATTTCACATTTTTTTTCTTTTTCCTTATGATTTTGCTTTATTTTATCTTGCTTTCTCATAAGCTCATTAATTTCCATTTGCTCAATTTCATTTTTTAAGGAATTATTTTCCTCACTGAGCTTTTATACTTCCTTTCCCAATTGTCAAATTTTGCTTTTTAAAGCATTTTTCTCCTCATTAGGTTTTTGTTTTTCCTTTTGCATCACTCTCAGTTCTTATCCTAATTTCTCATCTGTCTCTGTTGCTTGATTTTCAAAATCCCTTTTGAGCTCTTCCATGCTCTGAGCCTAATTCTGATTTTTCTTGGAGGTTTTGAATATAGGAGCTTTGACTTTTTTGTCATCTTCTGAATGTGTGTTTTGATCTTCCTCGTCATTATAATAACTTTCAATGGGCAGAAACTCTTTTTTTGTTGTTGTTATATGATTATTTTCCAAGACTTTTATTCTGCTTTTAGCTCTTTGTTAAAATAGGTCTCTTTTTCCAAGATTAATGGTGCATTGTCCCAAACTTCAGGGATTCTGTGCAGTTATTTTCAGAAATTCTTCTAAGAATCTGATCACAAGTACACTTTTCTGCCCTGAAGCTGTTAGAAGTGTTCCCATTCCCCTGTAGTTGTAAGCTCTAGTGTATTAAACCAATAGTTTTACTTTGCTGATGTTCAGGCTCTGGTGCATGCCATAGTACAGCCTGCACTAGGCCTCTACACTGGATTCCTATCCTGTTGCCACAGACCTTTTCTGCTGACCTTCCAAGTCCTCCCCAATGTTTCCAGGCCAAGAGATCCAGAAGTCTTTAGCACTGATTCAGAGGTTCCACCTTACCTCACTGGGTCTTGGATCAGGCCCAGGACTGGGACTGGGTTGGGGGCAAGGGCCTGGGCTACACTGGTTCAGCCTGTACTGGGATTATTCACAAAGTTCCCATCCTCTTCCAGTTCTTTGGAATATCTGAGTTGAGAGATCTGGAAGCCACTAGTACTGCTGCTGATTCAGAAGCCTGACTGGAGCTGGAGCTGGATCTGGGTCTGGAGCTAAGGCTGGGTCCAGGATTGCTTCCAGCCTACACCAGGACTGCACAGTTGCACTCCCACGATGATGTCACAGACCTTTTCTGCTAAGTTGCCTTTAGCTGAAAAATGTTCTATTCTGTCTTTTTGGCATTCTCTCTAAAAATTGTTTAGAGTCATTTTTTAAAGGAATTTGAAATGGTTTGAAGGAGAGGTTGATCAAGTTCCTACCTTTACTCTGCCACTTTTAGATAAGACTTATTTGTAGTCAATATATTCATTCACCAGCCCCATGAGTCATCTGCTTCCATTTGCTGTACATGACTTCAAACTAGCTATTTTCCTTGGTATTGATATATAGATGGTTAAATAAAACTACAGTTAGAATAATGGATTTTCTGAGCTATAAATGACTTTTTAAAACTTCTTAATTTTATAGATGAGGAAAATAAAGCCCAAAGTTATAACATAACCTCTCCATGGTCATATATCAACATAATAAATACTCAGGTTTCTTGAAGTTTAGACCAGTATTTTCCCCTATATGTCTTCTCCAGTCATTTTTGTACACCAATAAACATTTGTGAAGGTTCTACTATGTACAAGGTATTCCTTTTCCCACATACACACACAGAGTTCTGTTAGGGAGAAAAAGAAGTAAAACAAATGAAATAGTCTTTGTTCTCAAAAATATTATATTTTTACTGGGTCAATATAAACCAAAGTACAAGAAGGATTAGAAACAGTAAATTATCCCACAAAAAAGAAGCTTGGGAATTTTCTGTAGTTTGGCTAGAGATTTCTAGACTCTTACTGTGATTTCTCCATCTTCCATTTTCATGTAAAATTCAAAGTGGGCACCATAGATGCTGTAGTTGCCAGTTATAAAATCATTCATAGTCCCAGTATATCTTCCAAATATTAAAGCCTAACTAACAGAGAGATAATAGACAAATAGCTTCTATGGCATGATCTTCTGGGTTTTAGGAAGAAACTGTTCTAAAAATCGGTTCTTTCATTTCTAGTTTGATGTTGAAATTCATCATAGTTTCAACTTCCAGTTTAAAGTTGATGATGGTTATAAAAGTACAAATCATACAGAAAAGGCTAATGCTTTAATCTTTATCTTTCATTTATGCTTAAGTATGAATTAAGATTGTGGAATGAAATTTAATAAGGAGACAATACTGCATTGAATATCAGACTGAAGCAAAGACTATGGAGGCTAAGATGTTAAAATCAATTTTCATTAGTCTAAACTGTATTTGAAAATTTTGCCTCCGACAAGCTCTATTCCAAAGGCTGAGATCTGCTGGTCAGTAGCTTAAGAATTATTCTTGTAATGAAAAGGATATCTCTAATATGTAGACTAAGCTAGTCCTTTAAGGGGTCAGGATCTTCGCTATTCTGGGTAATAATATAATTTGGTCCAATAGACTTGTTATGGAGAGAGCCATCTGCTTCCAGAAAGAAGACGATGGGAATTGAATGTGGATCATAACATAGTATTTTTAACCTTTTTGGTTTTTGCTTACTTTTTTTTCTCTTTCTCATTTTTCCCCCATTTTGATCTGATTTTTTCTTATGCAGCATGATAAATGTGAAATATGCTTAGAATAATTGTACATGTTTAACTATATTGTATTACTTGCTGTTTAGGGGAGGAGAATGGAGGATGGGGGGGATTTGGAACACTAGTTTTGGCAAGGGTGAATGTTGAAAACTATCTTTTAAAAATAAAAAGTTATTATTTAAATAATAATTTGGCATGTTGTCTATAGAGGTAGATGGTAGGATCATTTTATGTCAATATAATTTTAATTTCAAAATTTAATAAAAAATTTATCAGTAAGTTTGTATTTGTTATGAACCTTGAAGCTCACTCTCTACTTCTACCTAACAGAAAACGTTGTCATTTACTAGATTATCATTATAAGGAAAAGATACAGACGATATGTGAGAATGTTGAAGGTGATGTGTGGCACAGAGTGCTGAACCTCTTATAGGTTTATTCTTTTCAAGGTAAATATTTACATTCAACAAAAGTAGCAGCAAGTAATTTGATTGCCAGTAGACTTATTGTCAAGAGATGAAAGAAATTTTCCTTGCACAATTTATTCTCAACAAGGAGAGAAATCTGAGCCAATACAAGATTGGCAATGATGAAGAAGAATGGAAATGGGCAGATTTCAGACATTTGCTTCATTTACTTATCTGGTCCATAACACTCACAAACATCTGCCCTGGTTATATGAAACTAATGGGAAAATATAGACATTGTTAAGTAGAAAATGAGAACTCCTCAGAGTTTACCAGTAAAATAGTTCATCCAGAGATGCAGAATTCTTGGCTCTGTAAGAATTTCAATTAAATTCAATTTTATCCTAATAATAATAATCAAAAGTGTTTTTATGATTCCCTAAAGGTTATCTGTGTGTCAAAGAACAATGGATCATATCAATTACTATATGTTGATGGAACCATATTGATAAATTATAAGGATATGATCCCGGAAAAATGTTCTGAACACTTTCATAGTGTTCTCAATGGACTATCAGTATAAAAGCCACTACCTATAAACCTCAGATTGAAGTCAATCCCATGCTAACCAAACTTCCAACTGAAGAAAAGATCTTAAATACTATTAGTGTGGCAAAGTTCCTGGTGCTGATTCTATTATTTGGCAAGAGAATATTATCCCCCCCCAAAATACAAGGATGACTCTATTGTCCATATCTATAAAGGAAAAAGGAAATATGTTATATTTGACAATCACAGAGGTGTCTCTCTATTATTCATCACCAGCAATACTCTTGCCAGAGTGTTCCTTAATAGGCTACTTTTTCATCTGGAAGATGGCCATACACCTAGTCAGTGTATCTTCAGAGAAGGCTGAAGAATGGTCAATATGGTATCTTACAATTCCAGAAGAAATGCTAGGAACAGAGTAGAGATCTGCCTATAATGATTGTTGATCTGACCATGGCTTTTGATACTGTCATTCAGGAGGATTTGTGAAAAAGCATGACAAAATTTGGTTGCCTAGAGAAATTCATCAGTGTTATATATACCAATTTAATGATGATATTATCACATAGGTTCTGATTAGTGGAGAATGAAGAACACACTTTCCCAGGCATCAATGGAATCAAACAGGACTATATGCTTACAGGCTTTGCAGTATAAGATTTTCTTTTTTTATAGAATTCTTTTTATTTTCAAAACACATGCATAGATAATTTTCAACATTCACTCTTGCAAAACCTTGTGTTCCAAAGGTTTTTTTTTTCTCCTTCCCTTCTTCCCACCTACTCCCCTTGAAGGCAAGTAATCTATGTTAAACACGTGCAATTCTAAAATATTTCCACAATTATCATGCTGCACAAGAGAAATCAGATCAAAAAGGAAACAATGAGAAAGAAAACAAAATGCAAGCAAACAACTGTTTTAAAAAATGAAAACAATATGTTGTGATCCACACTCAGTCCCCATAATCTTTTCTCTGGATGCAGGTGGCTCTCTTCATAACTAGACCATTGGACATGATCTGAATCACTTTGGTGTTGAAAAGAGCCATGTCTGTCAGAATTGATTATCATATAATCTTCTTGTTGCTGTGTACAATATTCTCCTGATTCTACTCATTTCACTTAGCATCAGTTCATCTACGTCTCTTCAGGCCCCTGTTAAATCATCCTCATGATGAAGTTTTGTTTTGTTTTGTTTTTGCTGAGGCAATTAGGATTAAATGACTTGCCCAGGGTCACACAGCTAGAAGGTGTTAAATATCTGAGATCAGATTTGAATTCAGGTCTTTCTGACTTCAGGACTGGTGCTCTATCCACTATGCTACCTACCTACCCCAGCATGAGATTTTCAGTTCCATTGTTAGACACTTTCAATGAGGACAAAAATGACACCAAAATCAGCTTCCTCACTGATGATAAATTCTTTAATTCAGAAAGCCTACAAACCTAAATTGGAGAGAGAGTTGGCACTTGACATTTTGGTTACCCAATAATTGGGAACTCATTCAGCCTCTAAAACTGAAATGCATAAAGTATGAATCAATTCTTTGCCACTTGGTATTTTTGGGCTGACAATGAACACCAGGAAAACAGATTCTATCCATCAGATTGACTAAAATGAAGACTGTCCTTCAGTTGTAGAATGACTAAATAAGTTATGTGTATATAATTGTGATAGAATACTACTATTACATAAGAAATGATGAGATGGTTGATTTAGAAAAAAATATGCAAATGAAGAAAGATGCTAACCACCTCCTTAAAAAGAATTGACAAATAGAAATTTGTATAGTATGGTGTTTTATAAATACATATACATGCATACATACATGTATATGTATACATGTGCATATGAATGCATATTTATGGATATATGTATAAATATGCATGTTTATGTATTCCCATTTAATTGCAATCTTTTCTAGGGCAGGGATGCAGGAATAAAAGAAATATTCTCACAATAGAGAACAAAAGAAAATATAGAGGGAAGAATAGAAAAGCTGGGTAGCTTTGAAAACAATGTATAATATTTATTACATAAATTTTCTTGAAATGGAATATTTGCTTTTTATTAATGCTTTCTTATATTATACACTGAACACAAAGTTTTTTTTTCTTTCTAATTTTGTATTTTTTTTATTAAAAAATGAAAACAAAAGTGATTTTCCTCCACCAGCCATCACTGTCCCATTCAAACATGGAATTATCAATTACAAGAAGTAGAAAATGTTGGTTTTTCTCAATAACTTTACTTACTTTTCCAGTATACAATTCAAGGATGTCCATATAGATGTGATACCAACATCACCAGAGCTAGCTCAGTGATTGGCAGGCTCTGAAGAAAAGTGTGGGAAAGAAATGGTATTAGACTGCTTAGCAAACTAAAAAGTATAGCGCTCTTATGCTGACCTCATCATTATATGCCTGTGAAACCTGAAAAATATACCAGCTCCATGTCAGGAAATTGAATTGATTCCATTTGTATTGTCTTAGGAAGAATCTGAAAATTACCTAGAAAGATAAGATATCAGATATGGAGGTCTTTTCTCGAGCTGAATTGCCAGACATTTAAACTCTGCTTCAGAGAGAGCAACTCTGATGGATGGGACATGTTGTTCAAATGCCAAATATATGTTTGCCCAAAAGACTGTGTTATAAATATCTCACACAAGTCAAGTGCTCACACAGAGATCAGAAAGACCAACACAAGTAGAATCTCAAGATTTCTTTGAAGAACTTGAGACAAAAACCAATTATGACTCCATTATGAGACATGGGAATCACTGGCATAGGACCACCCAGCATGTTGTCCCTGAATCAAAAAAGGCACTGTATTCTTTTATCAAAGCAGAATTTCAATAATTCAAAAGAAACGTGAGATGTATAAATTTAGGGACAGTTCCTTTCTAAATGTTCATAGGTAATATTTGTGTCTAACCTGTGGCAGAGTCTTTTGAGTTGGTATTGGTCTACTCAGCCACAATCAGACACATTGTATCTTGACCCCAATATAGTGTTGTCATTTTGGTCCTCTTCAAATACAAAGATCAATAAGCAACCAACCTCCAGAAATGGGATCTCTCTTCTCAAATCTTGCTATTTTTTTTATTCTTAAATACTTTTTATTGCTGCATTTTGTTTTTACATTATATTTTAAATATACCCCGTACCTAAATGTACATGGATTTGAACCTTCCTTTGTCATAAACATAGTTAAGCAAAGATAATTGATGAAATCACTGAATCTGACAATATCAGCATCATCTTGCCCTCAGAATCCTCCCATTTTCTGTTAAGAGAATGAAGGTACCAATAACAACTTTTTTCCTGTTGTTCTTCTTTTCTTTCAAACATTTGGTTGATTGTCTTTTTAAATATTGCATTATTTTTTTCAAATATTTTCCTTTCTTTTGTCTTCTGTATAAACCATTCCCTTGTTTAAAAAAAGAAAAAAAATATCAGCAAAGTCAACTAACCCCTAAAGATTTCTGATGGCATTTGTGTTACGCTATATGTTAGACTTATTTTTCTAGTTAAAGAATGGAGGTTTATTTTACTCTTTTCTGGGGTTGATTTTGATCATTACAACTACTAAGGATTTATTTTCTCTTTTTGCTTTCATTATTGCCATCATTTTCTGTGTTGTTTTCCTGACTTCTTCTTTGGGCACCAATTTGTATAACTTTCCATGTTTCTCTGAATTCTTTATATTCAATGTGTCTTATCACACTTTCACCAATCAATGAGTATTTACTTTCTTTTTATTCCTTTTTTTCTTGCTAAAAAAAGATTGTGGTGAAAAAAAATATATATATATATAATTTTATTTCTGTCTTTGACTTCCTTGTTTCCCAGATGCCAATAAAACAAGGAATTTAATTCAGAGGAGACAAGAATGCTGTAACCTTGGACTACTCATTAAAAAGACATGTTTCATCTTGTATTTATGAATCTTTAGATGTGAGGGGAGAAAGACTGGGGGGAGAGGAGTGGATCCAAGAAGACCAAGAGAAGACATGTCTTTTTCTGGGCTCTCCCCTTATCCCTCACACTAAAAGCAAATTCAGCTTCAAAATTGGTTTTGGAGTAACAGAAACTATGAATATTGGGAGTGTAGCAAATTATCAGCAGAAGATAATTTCAAGATCTCCATAAAAGATGTGCTTCACTTAGGCACAGAGGGAAGTGGACCAAGAGCAAGGAGGCTGAGCACAGACATTGAATGCAGGCAATGCACGGTCCTAGGACGGTGTGGTCTCCAAACTCTGGAGAATCTACCAGGAGTAATCTTTCATAGTGTTGGCTACTCTGTCCTGCTTGCAAGCCAGTAGATGAGCAGAATAGTTATAAGAGATCCAAAACAAACATACAAGGCAAATAGTAAATGCCAAAATCCCAGAATTTCACAGGTTCTCACCACACATACCCAGCATCAGAAGTCAGTCAGCACTGACTCAGCATAGCCACTGCTACTGCCACTTGTAGAAGAATCTTGGAAAATCTCTCCCTTGTCCTAAAACATATGTCAAAGGGGCTATCACCCAAAGGGTGATATAAATTGATCTCCATCTCAAAAGGCTCTCTTGGAAGAAATTTAAAATAATCTTAAAAGAGCTAGAAGAAACTGGGAAAAGAAATGAGAACTTTGTAAAAGGATTTGGAAAAGGAAACTGAAATTATCTTTAGAAAATTTCCTTACAAAATAGACTTAGTTATAGAGGGATGAAACTCTTGAGTCAATGTACTGAGGTCAGGACAGCTGAGCACTTGAGGCTAACTACTGATTGGACAACTCTATGGGCATATGCTTAGAAAATGGCCCTTCCCACTATATTGTGCTGGCTCAATGATTAGTGTATACAGAGGATTGTAGGAGGGACTGGAGGGTGGAGTAAGACTAGCCAGAGGCACTTTTGCGGTGGATGAGGAAGAAGGTGGTTGTGGAGATTCTGCTTCCATCTCCTTCACTTCTACTCCTAAATACCAAGAATAAAGACTAAGGACTTTTGCTTATAAACAAAACTGACTCCGGCTGATTCTAAGGTATCCTGGGTGCTAACACAGTCATCACACTTAGTGAAATGGAAAATGCATATAACTCCTTATAAAATAAATTTGACAAAATGGAAAAAGAAAACAACCCCTTAAAAACAGAATTTGTGAAATGGGAAAAAAAATAATTTTTTTCAAAAAAAGAATTTTCTAAAATGGCAAAAAAAAAAAAAACATAGAACAAAACAACTCACTTAAAAATTCAATTGGTCAAATTGGACTAAAAAAAGGTAACTGAAAAAATAATTCACTAAAAATCAGAACTGAACAAATTGAAACAAATAACTCAATGATACATCAAGAATCAATCAAACAAAACAAAACAAAACAAAAAGAAAGAAAAAAGAAAAAACAGAAGAAAATGTAAAATACTTACTTGGAAAAACAAGTGACTTAGAAAATAGATCCAGGAGAGACAATCTAAGAATTATTAGACTTCCTGAAAACCATGGTGAAAAAAAAGAGCCTAGACATTATCTTTCAGAAAATCATAAAAGAAAACTGCCCAGATGTCCTAGAATCAGAAGGTAAAATAATCATTGAAAGAATTTAACTTATCACTTCCCGAAAGAAGCCCCAAAATGAAAACCCCAAGGAATATCATGGCTAAGTTTCAGAACTATCACACCAAGGAAAAAATATTTCAAGCATCCAGAAAGAAACAATTTAGATACTGAGGGGGCACAATCAGGATTACCCATGACCTAGCAGCTTCCACCTTAAAGGATCAAAGGGCCTGGAATCAGATATTCCAAAAGGCAAACAAACTTGGAATGCAACCAAGATACCCAGCTAAATTGAGCATTATCTTTCAGGGAAGAAGATGAACATTCAATGATACAAGTGAATTTCATTTATTTCTGATGAAAAGATCAGAGCTGAACAACAACAACAAAAAAATTGACCTCCAAATATAGAACACAAGAGAACTATAAAAAGGCATAAAGGAAAGAACTCTTGAGAACTATATCTCTATTGTTGCTATAGATAGAATGCAGGTATAATTTGATTTTACTGTAATCATATTAAAAAAAGAAACTAGGAGTAGAATGGGAATTGCACTGGGAAAAGAAGGAACTGGAGATAAAATGAGAAAAATTGCATCTCATGAAGAGGCAAAAAAGACCCATTATAATTGAGGGAAAGGAGTGATAAAGATCATGTTACTCTTACTCTCATCAGATTTGGCTCAAAGAGAGAATATTAGATGTATTTGGTTTCACAGAGAAACTTGTCTCACCTTATAGGGAGGTGGAAGGAGAAAAGGAAAAGGAAAGGAAGAGGCTAATAGAAGGGAAGACAGAAATAGTAGCAGAAAGATATTAAAAAGGGAAAAGGGCTATAAAGGGACAGGACTGCTTGAGACAAGTGGTGGTCAGAAGCAAAATACTAGGGAGAAGGAAAAAGGGGAAAGGAAAGAGAAAAGCATAATTTGAGGTGAAGAAGATGGTGAGAATTACAAAATTAGTCATTTTAACTGTAATTTAACTGTGAATGAGATGAAGTCTTGCATAAAATGGAAGCTAATAGCAAACTGGATTAAAAGCCAGAATCGTACAAGATGTTGTTTACAAGAAACACATTTAAAGCAGAGTAATACTTACAGAGTAAAGGTAAAAGGCTGGAGCAGAATCTATTATGCTTTAGGTGAAGTAAAAAAAAACAAAAAAAAAACAGGGGTAGTGATCCTGTTCTCAGATCAGATAAAAGCAAAAATAGATCTAATTAAAAGAGATAAAGAAGGAAATTATATCTTGCTAAAGGTTACCATTGATAATGAAATAATATCAATGCTAATATAAATGCACCAAGTGGTATAGCATCTAAATTCCTAAAGAAGTTAAGAGAGCTGCAAGAAGAAATAGACAGTGGAGGATCTCAACCTTGGTTTCTCAGAACTGGATAAATTGAACCAAAAAATAAATAAGAAAGAATTAAGGAGGTAAATAGAATATTTTAAAAGTTAGGTATATTATATCTTTGGAGAAAATTGAATGGAGACAGAAAGGAGAACACCTTTTTCTCGGTGGCTCATGGAACCTATAAAAATGACCATATGTTAGGGCATAAAGATCTCAAAATCAAATCCAGAAAGGCAAAAACAATAAATGCATTTTTTTTTCAGATTACAATGCATTAAAAATTACATTTAATAAAAAATACAAAATAATAAAAGGCAGGGGAAAATAGATAAAAAAAATTAATTGGAAACTAAAAAATCTCATCCTAAAGAACGAGTGGGTGAAAGAGCAAATCATAAGACACAATCAATAATTTCATCCAAGAGAATGACAATAGAAAACATACCAAAATTTGTGAAATGCAGCCAAAGTGGTAATAAGGGGAAATTTTATATCTCTAGATGCTTACTTGCATAAAATAGAGGAGGAGAAGTTCAATGAATTGGACTTGCAACTAAAAAAATTAGAAAAAAACAACAAATTAAAACCCCCAAATTAAATACAAAACTTGAAAATTTAAAAATAAAAGGGCAGATTAATAAAATTGAAAGTAAAAAGAAAAACTATTGAATTGATACATAAAACTAAGAGTTGGTTTTATTAAAAAAAAACCCAACAAAATACATAAACCTTTAGTTAATATGATTAGAAAAAAGAAAGGGGAAAATCAAATTGTTAGTCTCAAAAATGAAAAGGAAGAACTTTTCACCAATGAAGAGGAAATTAGCATAATGATTAAGAGCTAATTTGCCCAACTTTACTTCTATGAATTTGATAAACTAAGTGAAATGGGGGAATACCTACAAAAAAAAATATGCCTAGATTAACAGAAGAGGAAATAATTACTTTAAAAGTCCCATTTTAGAAAAAGAAATGGAATAAGTCATTAATCAATTCCCTAAGAAAAATGTCCAGGGCCAGATGGATTTATATGTGACTTCTACCAAACATTTAAAGAATAACTAACTCTAATATGATACAAACTATTTGAAAAAATAGGGAAAGAAGGGCGCTGACTAAATTCCATTTATGACACAGACATGGTACTGATACCTAAACCAGGTAGGATGAAAACAGAGAAAGAAAATTATAGACCAGTTTCCCTAAGGAATATTAATACAAAAATCTTAAAGAATTAAGCTAAAGAATTAGCTATTATGGAACGTTTTTGTTCTGTAAGAAATGACCAGCAGGAATATTTCAGAAAGGCCTGGAGACACTTACATGAACTGATGCTAAGTGACATGAGCAGGATCAGGAGATCATTATACACTTCAACAACAACACTATATGATGATCAATTCTGATGGATGTGACTCTCTTCAACAATGAGATGAACCAAGTCAGCACCATTTGTTCAATAATGAAGAGAACCAAATACAACCAGTGATGGAACTATGGGAAATGAGTGTGACCAAAACATAACATTTCTACTCCTTCAGTTTTTGTCCACTTGCATTTTTGATTTCCTTCTCAGGTTATTTTTATCTTATTTCTAAGTCTGATTTTTCTTGTGCAGCAAAATAATTGTATGGATATGTATACATAGATTGCATTTAACATAAACTTTAATATACTTAACATGTATTGGTCTACCTTCTATCTAGGGGAGGGAGTGGGGGGGAAAGGAGGGGAAAAGTTGGAACAAAAGGTTTTGCAAGAGTCAGTGCTGAAAAATCACTCGTGCATATATCTTGTAAATAAAAAACCTAAAATAAAATGTTTTTTTTAAAATAAAGTATTAGCAAAGCAATTACAGAAAGTCATTCCCAGGATAATATACCATGACCAAGTAGGATTTAAACCAGGAATACAGGGCTGGTTCAATATTAGGAAAACTATTAGCATCATTAACTATATTAATCACCAAACTGACAAAAGTCATATGATTATCTCAATAGATGAATAAAAAGCATTTGCTAAAATCCAACATCCATTCCTATTAAAAACATTAGAGGGCATAAGAATAAATGGACTTTTCCTTAAAATGATCCTTAGCATGAATTTAAAACAATCAGCAAGCATTATATATAATGGTGACAAACTAGAACTATTCGCAATAAGATCAGGCATAAAACAAGGTTGCCCATTATCACCATTATTATTCAATATTGTATTAGAAATATTAGCCTTGGCAATAAGAGAAGAAAAAGAGATCAAAGGAATTAGAGCAGGTAATGAGGAAAGCAAATTTTCATTCTTAACAGATTATATGATAGAATATTTAGAGAAGCCAAGAGAATCAATTAAAAAACTACCAGAAACAATTCACAACTTTAGCAAAGTTGCAGAATACAAAATAAATCCAAATAAATCATCAGCATTTTTATATATTACCAACAAAGTCTAGCAGCAAAAGATACAAAGAGGAATTCCATTTAAAATAACAGTTGATAATATAAAATATTTGCGAGTCTACCTGCAAGGCAATTTCAGGAACTATATAAACATAACTGCAAAATACTTTCTATACAAATAAAGTCAGATAGAAATATTTGGGAAAATATTGCATGTTCTTGGGTAGGCTGAGCAAATATAATAAAAATGACAATACTAATTAAGTTAATCTACTTATTTAGTGCTATACCAATCAAACTCCCAAGAAATTATTTTACAGATCTAGAAAAAATAATAACAAAGTTCATCTGGAAGAATAAAAGGTCAAGAATTTCTAGGGAATTAATGAAAAAATGCAAATGAAGGTGACCTAGCTGTACCAGATCTAAAACTATATTGTAAAGCAGTGATCATCCTTGACTAAGAAATAGAGTAGTCAATCAGTGGAATAGGTTAGGTTCATAGGACAAAATAGTCAATAACTATAGTAACCTAGTGCTTGACAAATGCACAGATGCCAGCTTTGGAGATAAGAACTCAATATTTGACAAAAATTCCTGGGAACATTGGAATCTTGTATGACAGAAACTTGGCATTCACCCACTCCTATCACTGTATACCAAGATAAGGTCGAAATGGGTTCATGATCTAGACATAGTGATATTATAAACAAATTAAAAGAATATAGGATAGTTTACCTCTCAGATTTTTGGAGGAGGAAGGAATTTTTGACCACAGAAGAACTGGAGTTCATGATTGATCACAAAATAGATAATTTTGATTATATTTAAAAAAAAAAAACTGTAGGGGCGAAGCCAAGATGGTGGAGAAGGCACATGTGACTTTCTAAGCTCCTCTCATACCCTCACAACCAATTAAATTCAGCCTCAAAATAGCACTTGACTGGTAAAACCCAGAAAGACTAGAAGTACAACTCACCAGCCAAAGATAATCTCGAATTTCATAAGAAAAGGTTTGTCCTGAGGGACCTGGGGGAAGATCAGCTCAAGCAAGGAGAGAACTAGAGGCTAGCATATTATGCAGACCAGGTGGGAGTGATCTTTGTGGGAAAATTACAGATGACGCTGGCATAGACGGATTGTTCTGTAAAACAGTAGATCAGCAGAGAAATCAAAGCCACTCTAAAAAAACACCAGAACCTAACAGGATTTGGCTTTATCCACTCAAAACAGGAAGTGACTCAGCATAGATCACAGCACAACTGTGAAGCCCCAACCTGCAGTACGGGGCTTTTCCTTGGGGCAGCTACGAACCTGGACAGCAGCGGGGCACAGCCTGGGGCAGCCTCTAACCTGCACAGTGGGGGGGCTCGGCCTAGGGCAATAAAACTACTTCAGGGCAGAGACATTTCAGTCTGAGGGGGATGGGGGGATTATTTGCTGGTCAGCTGCAAATACCCACAGCCCCACTGGGGGCTTTGGCCTCAGGTAGTGACACTTTCACTGCTTAGTGTCTATCCTTAGGGCAGTCACTAAACCACAGCGGGGGTTCTCCACTGGGCATTTCTGTAGCTGGATGTGCTGAATCACTTCCAATTGGGGTGGGGAGGAACTTTTGCCCAGAGCACTCCCACACCTCGCTGCCTGAAGCCTGTTTACAGCTTTCTCTGCTTTGCAGAGGAAGCTGGTAACCCCCTTGCCTTGAAGACAGACTTGTAAAGGCCTTTAAAAAAATGAGTAAAAAAATCAAAAGGATGATCGATAGCTATTATAAAGAAAAATAGCAGGTTTGCAACCCTGAGGAGACTAATAGCAAACAGTCTTCAGATAATACTTTAAAGGGGAATGTTACATTCCCTTTACATAATGCTCACCTAGAAGAGACCATTAAATGTCTCAAAAGAGAGTTAGAAGACAAATGGGGAAAGGAAAGAAAAGCTTGGCAAGAAAGTAACAACTTCCTGAAATGTGAATTGGAAAAGGTAAAAGATTGCCAGGAAAGTAGGATTTGTGAATTGGAAAAGATAAAGAATTTGCAAGAAAGTAGAATTTGTGAATTGGAAAAAGAAAATAATTCACAAAAAAAAAAATAGTGAAATGGAAAAAAAAAATTCTATAGAGCAAAACAACTCATTTAAAACCTCAATTGGACATAGACAAAAAGAAGTAAAAAAAGCTAATGAAGAAAATAACTCATTAAAAATCAGAACTGAAAAATAGAAACCAATGATTCATTGAGACAGCAAGAAACAGTCAAGCAAAACCAAAAAAAAAAAAAATGATAAATTGGAAAAAACCATGAAATATCTACTTGGAAAAATGACAGACCTAGAAAATAGATCTAGGAGAGATAATCTGAGGAATATTGAACTTTCCAAAAATTATGATGAAAGAAAGAGCCTACATACTATTTTACAGGAAATCCTTCAAAGAGAACTGTCCAGAGGTTCATGGAATCAGAAAATAAAAATAGGCATTGAAAGAATTCATCGAATACCTTCTGAAAAAAGACCCTAAAATAAAAACTCCAAGGAATATTGTGGCTGAATTTCAGAACTATCAGATTAAGGAAAAAGCAGCCAGAAACAAAACAAAACAAAACAAAACAATTCAAATACCGAGGTGCCGCAATGAGGATCACCCAAGCTCTGGCTGCCTGCACATTAAAGGATTGAAGGGCCTGGAATCTGATATTCTGAAAGGCAAAAGAACTTGGAATGCAGTCAAGAATAAACTACCCAGCCAAGCTGAGCATTTTCTTCCAGGGAAGAAGATGGACATTTAATGAAACAGATGGATTCCATTTGTTTCTAAGGAAAAAAACAGAACTAAACAAAAAATTTAATCTCCAACCATAAGACTTAAGAGAAGCAGAAAAGGCAAAAGGAACTGTATTTCTGTTGTGCATATACAAAAAGACTACATGTATAATCTGATTTTACTGATATAACATGAAAAAGGGAAGTAGAAATGGAAAGAAAATAATGTCAGAAGAGGGGGGAAAGGAGGGATAAAACTCCCAATCAAATGTACATCCCACAAAAAGGCAAAGGAAACTTATCATATGTGAGGAAATTTAGAGAGGGGGAAGAACATTGTGTGAATCTTACTCTCATCAGAGTTGTCTCAAAGAGAAAAATAATTGACATACTTGTTTTATAGAAAATCTTCTCTCACCTCATTAAAAAGGGGGAGAGGAAAAGGGAAAAGGAAAAGAGTAATAAGGGAAGGGAATAAGTACAAGAAAAGGGGAGAGATTCAAAGAGGGGAGGAAGGGATCCTAAAGAGGGTGAAAGTCATGATACAAGTGGGGCATGTAAGTTTAAAACTGGGAAAGAGGGTTGGGCGGGGGGAGTAAAAGAAAAGCATAATATGGGTATAATAAGATGGCAGGAAATACAGAATTAGTCATTTTAACCATAAATGTGAATGGAATGAACTCTCCCATAAAATGGAGGTGGAGAGCAGATTGGATCAAAAGTCAGAATCCTACAATATGTTGTTTACAGGAAACACATTTAAAGCAGAGAGATACATACAGAGTAAATGTAAAAGGCTAGAGCAGAATCTATTATGCTTCAGGTGAAGACAGAAAAACAGGGGTAGCCATTCTTATCTCAGATCAAGCAAATGCAAAAATTAATTTAATCAAAAGAGATAAGGAAGGAAATTATATCTTGCTAAAGGGTAGCATAGACAATGAAGCAATATCAATACTAAATATATATGCACCAAGTGGTATAGTATCTAACTTGCTAAAGGAGAATTAAGAGAGTTGCAAGAAGAAATAGACAGCAAAACTGTAATAGTGGAAGATCTCAACCTTGTATTGTCAGATTTAGACAAATCAAAACAAGAAAGAAATCAAAGAGGTAAATATAATATTAGAAAAATTAGGTATGGTAGATCTTTGGAGAAAACTGAATGGAGACAGAAAGGAATATACTTTCTTCTCAGCAATTAATGGAACCTATACAAAAATTGACCATATATTAGGACATAAAGATCTCAAAATTAAATGCAGGAAGGCAGAAATAGTAAATGCTTTCTTTTCAGATCACAATGCAATAAAAACTACATTCATCAAAAAGTTAGGAGTAAATAGACCAAAAAGTAATTGGAAACTAAATATTCTCATCTTAAAGAATGATTGGGTGAAACAGAAAATTATAGACACCATTTCTAATTTCACTCGAGATAATGACAACAATGAGACATCATACCAAAATTTGTGGGATGCAACCAAAGTGGTAATAAGGGGAAATTTTATATCCTCAAAGGTTTACTTGAATAAAATAGAGAAAGAGAAGATGGATGAATTGGGCTTGCAACTAAAAAAAATTAGAAAAAGACCAAATCAAACCCCCCCAATCAAATGCTAAATTTGAAATTCTAAAATTAAAAGGAGAAATTAATAATATTGAAAGTAAAAAAAAAAAACTATTAAACTAATAAATAAAACTAAGAGTTAGTTTTATGAAAAAAACAACAAAATAAATAAGCCTTTGATAAATCTTGTCGGAATCTTTACAAACTGCTAACTCATTAGAATTGATAGATTATTGATCTGATTTTACACGGAGGTGTTTTGGGGCCAGAACCTGAAACAAGGTACTAAGAACTAATTGAAACAATGCTTATGTTCACACCTTTACTCATTGGAATTCACAAGTATGGGAGATTCACAAAGTTAACTGTGTAACTTTGGAAATTAACAACTCCCTTGAAACTCTTTGCGCCAGAGAGCACTCTGGGAAGAAACCCATAATCCCTTTCTCTCATATCCCACAATTCCTCTCTCTATATATAAGAAATAGACAGAGGGTCTCTGATAGAATTCAGCTGAACTACATGAAAAGTGGAGCTGAATTTAGATTGAGAAGGGAATGTCAAGTGAGTTCAGCCAGAAGCCCTCTCAGAGTGAGGAGTTTTACTTTGGAACATTGACTGGGGTCAGAGAGGAGCACTCTGGGAGATTGAGAGCCAGAAGCGCTCTCTCAGAGGCAAGACAGATTCAACTTGGTGCTGGCTCTGGAGGCCAAAGAAAGCAGAGGCAGAAGCAAAGGACAAAGCTGCAAGGAGAGAAAGAAGCCTCTAAGAAAAGCTAACTGGGTTAGTTATATTGGCTATATTGGAGATTGAGAGCCAGAAGCCCTCTCTCTGAGGCAAGAGAGATCCATTCCATTTTCCTCTTGGCTGGTTGGAGGACTGGAGGACAAACCTTTGGATTTGGAGACATTCGAAGGGAGCTCTTGGAACCAAGCAGAGAGATAGGTCTCTAAGTTAACCGGGCTGTATTGGAGACAATAAAAGATCTGAATTTTTATCACCTGGCTTCATTTGGGGTAATTACTGATCTGAACTGATACTAAGGCCGCCTCCAGAAAACCTCCCCAAGAAATGTGCGCGCTCCCAGAGAGAACCTTCATATTATTATTATTATATTTTTTTATTTAATAATGACTTTGTATTGACAGAATCCATGCCAGGATAATTTTTATACAACATTATCCCTTGCAATTGCTTATGTTTTGTTTTTTCCCCTCCCTCCCTCCACCCCCCCCCAAGATGGCAAGCAGTCCTATATATGTTAAATATGTTGCAGTATATCCTAGATACTATACATATTTGCAGAACTGAACAGTTCTCCCACTGCACAGGGAGAATTGGATTCAGAAGGTAAAAATAACTCGGGAAGAAAATCAAAAATGCAAATAGTTCACATTCATTTCCCAGTATTCCTTCTTTGGGTGTAGCTGTTTCTGTCCATCATTTATCCATTGAAACTCAGTTAAGTCTCTTTGTCATAGAAATCCACTTCCATCAGAATACATCCTCATACAATATCATTGTCGAAGTGTATAATGATCTCCTGGTTCTGCTCATCTCACTTAGCATCAGTCCATGTAGGTCTCTCCAAGCCTCTCTGTATTCATCCTGCTGGTCATTCCTTACAGAGCAATAATATTCCATAACATTCATATACCACAATTTACCCAGCCATTCTCCAATTGATGGGCATCCATTCATTTTCCAGTTTCTAGCCACTACAAACAGGGCGGCTACAAACATTTTGGCACATACAGGTCCCTTTCCCTTTTTTAATATCTCTTTGGGGTATAAGCCCAATAGAAACACTGCTGGATCAAAGGGTATGCACAGTTTGATAACTTTTTGGGCATAATTCCAGATTGCTCTCCAGAATGGCTGGATTCGTTCACAACTCCACCAACAATGCATCAGTGTCCCTGTTTTCCCGCAGCCTTCATATTATTTTAAAGAAGAACAAAAACTCCAACAAAATCTGATTAGAAAAAGGAGAGAGGAAAATCAAATTAGTACTCTTAAAAATGAAAAGGGAGAACTTTCCCCCAATGAAGAGGAAATTAGAGAAATAATAAGGCATTACTTTGCCCAACTTTATGCCAATGAATTTGACAAACTAAGTGAAATGGATTACTACCTCCAAAAATATAGGCTTCCCAGATTAACAGAGGAGGAAGTAAAGTTCTTAAATAGTCCCATTTCAGTCCTACTAAATTCCTTTTATGACACAGACATGGTACTGATACCTAAACCAGGTAGATTGAAAACAGAGGAAGAAAATTATAAATTAATCTCCCTAATGAATATTGATGCTAAAATCTTAAATAAGGTATTAGCAAAAAGACTACAGAAAATCATCCCCAGGATAATACACCATGATCAAGTAGGATTTATATCAGGAATGCAGGGCTGGTTCAATATTAGGAAAACTGTCAGTATAATTGGCCATATTAATCACCAAATTAACAAAAACCATATGATCATCTCAATAGATGCAGAAAAAGCATTTGATAAAATCCAACATCCATTCCTATTAAAAACACTTAAGAGCATATGAATAAATGGACTTTTCCTTAAAATAATCAGTAACATCTATTTAAAACCATCAGTAAGCATTGTACATTGATGTAATGGGAACAAACTGCAACCATTCCCAATAAGATCAGGAGTAAAACAAGGTTGCCCACTATCACCATTACTATTCAATATTGTATTAAAAATGCTAGCTGTGGCAGTAAGAATTGAGAAAGAGATTAAAGGAATTAGAGTAAGTAATGAGGAAACCAAATTATCACTCTTTGCTGATGATATGATGCTATACTTAGAGAACCCCAGAGATTGTACTAAAAAGTCATTAGAAACAATCCACACCTGTAGCAAAGTTGCAGGATACAAAATAAACTCACATAAGTCATCAGCATTCTTATATATCACTAACAAAATCCAACAGTCACAGTTACAAAGAGAAATTCCATTTAAAGTAACTACTGATAGTATAAAATACTTAGGAATCTATCTGTCAAAGGAATCAAAAACTTTATGAGCAAAACTACAAAACACTTTCCACACAAATTAAGTCTGATCTAACCAATAGGAAAAATATTAAATGCTCTTGGATAGGGTGAGCAAATATAATAAACATGACAATACTACTTAAACTAATCTATTTATTTAGCGCTATACCAATCGGACTCCCAAAAAAATACTTTAATGACTCAGAAAAAATAACAACAAAGTTCATATGAAAAAACAAAAGGTCAAGAATTTTAAGGGAATTAATGAAAAAAAATCAAATGAAGGTGGCCTACCTGTACCAGATCTAAAATTATATTATAAAGCAGCAGTTACCAAAAAAATTTGGTATTGGCTAAGAAATAGATTAGTTGATCAGTGGAATAAGTTAGGTTCAAGGACAAAATAGTCAATAACTTTAATACTCTAGTGTTTGACAAACCTGAAGACCCCAACTTTTGAGATAAGAACTCACTGACAAAAATTCCTGCAAAAATTGGAAACTAGTATGGCAGAAACTAGGCACTCCATACACCAAGATAAGATCAAAATGGGTTCATGACCTAGGCATAAAGAATGAGATTATAAATAAAGTAGAGGAACACAGGATAGTTTACCTCTCAGACCTGTGGAAGAAGAAGGAATTTATGACCATAGAAGAACTAGAAATCATTATTGATCACAAAATAGAAAATTTTGATTATATCAAATTGAAAGGTTTTTGTACAAACAAAACTAATATAGACAAGATTAGAAGGGAAGCAATAAACTGGGAAGACATTTTTACAGTCAAAGGTTTTGATAAAGGCTTCATTTCCAAAATATATAGAGAATTGACTCTAATTTATAAGAAATCAAGCCATTCTCCAATTGATAAATGGTCAAAGGATATGAACAGACAATTCTCAGACAAGAAATTGAAACTATTTCTAGCTATATGAAAAGTCATTATTAATCAGAGAAATGCACATTAAGACAACTCTGAGATACCACTACATACCTGTCAGACTGGCTAGAATGACAGGGAAAGATAATGCAGAATGTTGGAGGGGATGTGGGAAAACAGGGAGACTAATGCAGTGTTAATGGAATTGTGAATACATCCAACCATTCTGGAGAGCAATTTGAAACTATGCTCAAAAAGTTATCAAACTGTGCATACCCTTTGATCCAGCAGTGTGATTACTGGGCTTATATCCCAAAGAGATCTTAAAGAAGGGAAAAGGACCTGTATGTGCAAGAATGTTTGTGGCAGCCCTCTTTGTAGTGGCCAGAAACTGGAAACTGAGTAGATGCCCATCAATTGGAGAATGGCTGAATAAATTGTGGTATATGAATACTATGGAATACTATTGTTTGGTAATAAATGACCAACAGGATGATTTCAGAAAGGCCTGGAGAGACTTACATGAACTGATGCTGAGTGAAACGAGCAGGGCCAGGAGATCATTATATACTTCAACAATAATACTATATGATGATCAATTCTGATGGACCTGGCTGTCTTCAGTGATGAGATGAACCAAATTAGTTCCAATGGAGCAGTAATGAACTGAACCAGCTACACCTAGCAAAAGAACTCTGGGAGATGATTAAGAACCATTACAAAGAATTCTTAATCCTTATATTTTTGCCCGCTTGCATTTTTCATTTCCTTCACAGGCTAATTGTACAATATTTCAGAGTCCAATTCTTTTTGTACAGCAAAATAATGATGTGGACATGTATACTTATTTTGTATTTAATTTATGCTTAAAATATTTAACATGTATTGGTCATCCTATCATCTCGGGGGGTGGAGGGAAGGGGAGGAGGGGAAAAATTGGAATGAAAGGTTTGGCAATTGTCAATGCTGTAAAATTACCCAAGCATATAACTTATAAATAAAAAGCTATTAAAATTAAAAATAAATATTTAAAGAATTATTCAAAAAATTAATGAAGACAAGACTAGAAGGGGAGCAATACACTGGGAAAATATTTTTACATTCAAAGGTTTTAATAAAGGCCTCATTTCTAAAATATATAGAAAATTGACTCAAATTTATTAGAATTCAAGCCATTCTCCAATTGATAAATGGTCAACACAAATTCCAGATGAAGAAATTGAAAGCATTTTAGTCATATGAAAAGGTGTATTAAATAATTATTGATTAGATAAATGCAAATTAAGACAACTCTGAGATACCACTATACAACTCTCAGATTGGCTAAGATGACAGGAAAAGATGATGATGAATATTGCAGGGGATGTGGGAAAACTGGGACACTATTACATTGTTGGTAGAATTGTGACTAGATCCAACCATTCTGAAGAGCAATTTGTAATTATTCCAAAGAGTTCTCAAGATGTGCATACCCTTTGATCCAGCAGTATTTCTACTGCCCTTAAATCCCAACGAGATCTTAAAGGCAGGAAAGGGACCCACATATGCAAAAATGTTTGTGGAAGCCCTTTTTGTAGTGGCAAGAAACTGGAAACTGAGTGGATGCTCATCAGTTGGAGAATGGTTGAATAAGTTATAGTATATTAATGTTATGGAATATTATTGTACTGTAAGAAACAGCCAACAGGATAATTTCAGAAAGGCCTAGAGAAACTTACATGGACTGATGCTAAGTGAAATGAACAGAACCAGGAGATCATTGTACATGGCAACAAGAAGATTTTATGATGATCAATTCTGCTGAACATGGCTCTCTTCAACATTGAGATGATTCAGACCATTTTCAATGATCTTGTGATGAAGAGAACCATCTACACCCAGAGAGAGGACTGTGGGAACTGAGTGTGGTTCACAACATAGCATTTTCACTCTTTTGTTGTTGTTTGCTTGCATTTTATTTTTTCTCATTTTTTCCAGTTTGATTTGATTTTTCTTGTGCAAGATAATTGTATAAATATGTGTTCATATATTAGATTTAATACATATTTCTTCTTTTTAAATATATATTGCACTACTTGCCATCTGGAGGAGAGGATGGGGGAAAATTGGAACACAAGGTTTTGCAAAGTTTAATGTCAAAGAATTATCCATGCATATGTTTTGAAAGATAAAATGCTTTAATAAAAATAAATAAACAAAAAAACCTTTATTTATCAAAAAGAACTGAAAGCTAATAAAGAGGTTTCATATTCATGATACAGGGGATTGAAAAAGATCAAGCAATTTAGAAACTTTTTTTTAAAATTAAAAGCATATACTGGCAAAACTGGAAAGCAGCATGACTGACACTTGGCATAGATCAATATCTTAGATCATTTACCAATATATGATCAAAATGGATAAATGACCTAGATATAAAGAAAGACATATAAGAAAACTAGATATTGTGACATATGGTATTGATTAGATTTATGGACAGGATATCAATTTATGAATTAAAGAGAGCAAAGTTAGGTGTAAAATGAATAATTTCAATTGCATTAAACTTAAAAGTTTCTCAGTTAAAGATCTCATATCTCAAATATGTAAAATAAAGAACTGTGTTAATTCTATAAAAACATGAGTTATTCCCACTTAATAAATGGTTAAAGTATAAGAATAAAATGTATTCAACAAAGAAATCAAAACAATTTATAGACATATGAAAAATGATCTAAAATTATTGATTAGAGGGATGTAAATTAAAATAATCTTGACATATCATTTTATACTCAGCAGATTTTCAAAAATGATTGAAGATTGAAGGAGAAAGAAAGAAATGTTGGAAAGAATATGGAAAAATCCATATATTAATTTATTCTTGATGGAAATAATCCAACTATTTTAGAGACCATCTGGGATTATGTCCAAACAATTTGTAAAGTACCTATATCATTTGACATAGCAATATTACTACTTGGTCTATTTTAAAATATGATTTAGGAAAAAGGTAAACAATCCTTCTGTTCTAAAATATTTATGCCAACTCTTTTTGTGTTGGAAAAGAACCAGAAAACACAGGGATGTCCATCAAATGTATAATGATTGAACAAGTTGTTTTTATATATTGGTGATAGAATACTACTATGCTATAAGAAATGATGAGCGTAATGATCTCAGAAAAACATGGATAGAATGGTACAAAATAATGAAGAGCAAAACAAGCAGAGCCAAGAAAACACTGAATACAATAACAGCAATATTAAGAATTAATTTGAGTCAATAATTTTGATTATTACAAATATCCAATTAACTATAAAGATCATATGTATTCAGAGAAAAAACTGATAAACAGCAGTATATATATGATGATTTTGTATATATGCACATAGATATAGATAGATGTATAGATAGATAGATAGATAGATAGATAGATAGATAGACATGAGTCTAATAGAAGCCATCTCTTCTTTTTCTCTTGGAGGCAATAAGAAGACACTGGGATTTGCTGAGTAGGATTGGATTAGAAAGGGGAAAGACTTGAGTCAGGCCAACCCATCTGAAACATATATAAGTTGATGTGGGCCTGCATCACAGTATTTTAATAGTGTCACACTTTCAGGGAAAAGAAATTAACAATCCTTAGAAAAAGACTGGACATTGGTAGGGATGAGATAGTGAGGAATCCTGGATAACTCCTTTCTAGTCTAAGAGTTGTGAGTCTAAGTGACTAAGAGGATAATGTTGCTCTCTCTGGAAATATGAGAGCATGGGGTTAGAGAGAAATGGAATGAATTCTATTTTGGACATATTTAATATTCAGTTCAAGATATCTTAAAGATACTTGAAAGCTTGGGAGGATAGCTTTTGGACTTATTATTATAGAGATGATAATTAAATTTATGGATGATAATTAGATAACAAGTGAAGTAGTTTGAGGGAGAAGAGAAGGTCCAGGACAGAAGCTTGATTGACACTTAAGACTAAATGAGTGTGAGCTGGACAAGGATCAAGCAAAAGACATAGAGAAAGAACAAGCAGATAGGTAGAACAGCCAAGAAAAAGGTAATGTCCTGAAAACCTAAAAAAGAGTCTTAAGGAAGATAAGAGTAACCAACAGTATCAATAGCTGAAGAAAGATTGAGAAGGATGTCTATTGAGCAAAGGCTATTGGATTTGGAAACTACAGGATAATTAATAGCTTTAGAGAGGGCAATTACATCCATGAACCACAATTTGTTTAGCCCATTCCCTAATTGATGATTGTCTCCTTTCTTTCCAATTCTTTGTTATCACATGAAGTATTTATATAAATAATGTGTTTTCTATGGCTATTTCTTTTTATAAAGTTTGTTTTGGTATATAAGCTCAGTAACAAATTTTTGGGTCAATGGGTATGGATAATTTCATCACTTGGTTTGCATAATTCTAAAGTGCTTTCCAAATTTGTTGTAGCAATTCAAGCTTCATCACCTATATGTCAGAATGACTAGCTTTCCATAACCTTTCCAAAATTGAATATTGTCATTTTTTCCATATTCATCAATATTTTAGGATTTGCGGTAGAATTCCAGGGTTGTTTTGATTTATATTTATCTTATTACTAGTGATGTAAAACTTTTTTTAAAAAAAATATGGTTCTTGATATTTTGCAGTTCTTTAGAGAATTGCTTGTTAATATCTTTGGACTATTAATTGAGAAAAGTATCATGTGTATGCATACACATGCAAACACACAATATATTACTTATTTGTATATCTTCAACATCCAACTTTTGGCATAGAAATTTGATACAAATATTTTCTCATTTTTCTACTTTTTTTTTCTTATCCTAAGTTTTAAAATTCATTTCATAAGATTTTGAGTTTCAATTTTTTTTCCTATCCCTCTCTCTCTTCTTCTTTCCCCAAGATATGAAGCAATTTGATAAAGGTTATACATGGAACAACCATATTAAATGTATTTTTACAAGTCATGTTGAAAAAAATAGAATCAGAACAAAGAGGGGGAAACATGAAAAAGAAACTTGGAGATAGTATGCTTCAATCTGAATTTAGATTCTATAGTTCTTTCTCATTATCCTCATGAAAAATTATCTCTTTGCTATTATTTTACTTAAAAGTTTTGCATCAATATTCATTAGTGAAATTGGTCTATATTTTTTCTTTATCTGTTTTGGCTCATACTGGCTTAGGTATCAACACTATATTTGTGTCAAAAGGAATTTGTTAGGATTGCTTCTTTTCCTATTTTCCCAAATATATAGTATTGGAATTAATTGTTCTTTAAATACTTAGTAAAATTCTCTTGTAAATTCATCTAACCCAGGAGATTTTTTTCTTAGGAAGTTTATTAATGACTTGTTCAATGTGTTTTTTTTTTCTTTCTGAAATGGTTTTATTTCAGCATTTTATTTCCTCTTCTGTTAATCTGGGCAACTTACATTTTTTGTAAATCATCATCTTTGTAAGTCATCACTTAGATTGTCAGATTTATTGGCATAGAGTTGAGTAAAATAATTCCTGATTATTGATTTAGTTTTCTCTTCACTGCTCATAATTCACCTGTTTCATTTTTGATATTAGTAATTTGGTTTTCTTCTCTCCTTCCTTTTCCTTCTCCTCCCCTTCTTCCTCCTTCTCCTCCTTTTAACTAAAGGTCTATTACTTTGTTGACTTATTCATAAAACCAACTCTTAGTTTTACTTATTAATTCAGTAGTTTTCTTACTTTCAGCTTTGTTAATCTCCATTAATTTTCATAATTTCTAATTTGGTATTTAATTGGGGATTTTTACATTGTTCTTTTTCAAGCTTTTTAAATTTCATGCCCAATTCTTTGATTGTCTCTATCTCTATTTTATTCACGTAGCTATTTAGAAATACAAAATTTCCCCTAAAAACTACTTTGGCTGCATTCCATAAATTTGGTATGTTGGCTTATTATTATCATTTTCTTGGATGAAATTATTATTTCTGTGATTTGTTGTTTGATCCACTAATTCTTCAGAATTAGATTATTTAATTTCCAATTGGTTTTTAGTTTTTCTTTCCCAGGCCCTTCATTGAATATAATTTTTATTGCATTATGATCTGAAAATAAGCATTTACTGTTTCTGTCTTTTTGCATTTAATTATGAGGGTTTTATGCCCAAATACATGGTCTATTTTTGTGCAGGTACCATGTACCACCAACAAAAAGGTGTATTCCTTTCTGTTCTTATTCAGTTTTCTCCAGAGGTTTATCATATTTTGGTTTTTTAGCATCCTATTAACCTCCTTAGTTTTTTTTTTTCTTGTTTGATTTGTGGTGAGATTTGTTTGATTCCGAAAGGTAAGGTTGAGATACCTCACTAGAATCGTTTTGCTATTTCTTTCTGTAACTGGATTAAACTCTTTTCTAGGAATGTACCTACTCTACTACTTGGTGCATACACATTTAGTATCGTTGCTACCTCATTATTTCCATTATTTATTGTACTCTTTATCAGGATTTAATTTCCCTCATCTTTTTATTTTTTTTATTTTTTTTATTTTTATTTAATAATTACTTTATTTTGACAGAATCCATGCCAGGGTAATTTTTTTACAACATTATCTCTTGCACTCGTTTCTGTTCCGATTTTTCCCCTCCCTCCCTCCATCCCCTCCCCTAAATGGCAAGCAGTCCTACATATGTTAGATATGTTGCAGTATAGCCTAGATACAATATATGTTTGCAGAACCAAACAGTTCTCTTGTTGCACAGGGAGAATTGGATTCAGAAGGTATAAATAACCCGGGAAGAAAAACAAAAATGCAGATAGTTCACATTCATTTCCCAGTGTTCTTTCTTTGGGTGTAGCTGCTTCTGTCCGTCATTTATCAATTGAAACTCAGTTAGGTCTCTTTGTCAAAGAAATCCACTTCCATCAAAATATGTCCTCATACAATATCATTGTCGAAGTATATAATGATCTCCTGGTTCTGCTCATTTCACTTAGCATCAGTTCATGTAAGTCTCGCCAGTCCTCTCTGTATTCATCCTGCTGGTCATTTCTTACAGAACAATAATATTATATAACATTCATATACCACAATTTGCCCAGCCATTCTCCAATTGATGGGAATCCATTCATTTTCCAGTTTCTAGCCACTACAAACAGGGCTGCTACAAACATTTTGGCACATACAGGTCCCTTTCCCTTCTTTAGTATTTCTTTGGGATATAAGCCCAATAGAAACACTGCTGGATCAAAGGGTATGCACAGTTTGATAACTTTTTGGGCATAATTCCAGATTGCTCTCCAGAATGGTTGGATTCGTTCACAACTCCACCAACAATGCATCAGTGTCCCCGTTTTCCCGCATCCCCTCCAACATTCATCATTATTTTTTCCTGTCATCTTAGCCAATCTGACAGGTATGTAGTGGTATCTCAGAGTTGTCTTAATTTGCATTTCTCTGATCAATAATGATTTGGAACACTCTTTCATGTGAGTGGTAATAGTTTCAATTTCATCATCTGAAAATTGTCTGTTCATATCCTTTGACCATTTATCAATTGGAGAATGGCTTGATTTCTTATAAATTTGAGTCAGTTCTCTATATGTTTTAGAAATGAGGCCTTTATCAGAACCTTTAACTGTGAAGATGTTTTCCCAGTTTGTTGCTTCCCTTCTAATCTTGTTTGCATTAGTTTTATTTGTACAAAGGCTTTTTAATTTGATGTAATCAAAATTTTCTATTTTGTGATCAGTAATAGTCTCTAGTTCATCTTTGGTCACAAATTTCTTTCTCCTCCACAAGTCTGAGAGATAAACTATCCTATGTTCCTCTAATTTATTTATAATCTCGTTCTTTATGCCTAGGTCATGGACCCATTTTGATCTTATCTTGGTATATGGTGTTAAGTGTGGGTCCTTGCCTAATTTCTGCCATACTAATTTCCACTTATCCCAGCAGTTTTTATCAAATAATGAATTCTTATCCCAGAAGTTAGGGTCTTTGGGTTTGTCAAACACTAGATTGTTATAGTTGACTATTCTGTCTTGTGAACCTAACCTTTTCCACTGATCCACTAAGCTATTTCTTAGCCAATACCAAATGGTTTTGGTGACTGCTGCTTTATAATATAATTTTAGATCAGGTACAACTAGGCCACCTTCATTTGATGTTTTTTTCATTAATTCCCTTGAGATTCTCAACTTTTTTTTGTTCCATATGAATTTTGTTGTTATTTTTTCTAGATCATTAAAATATTTTCTTAGAAGTCTGATTGGTATAGCACTAAATAAATAGATTAGTTTAGGGAGTATTGTCATCTTTATTATGTTCGCTCGGCCGATCCAAGAGCACTTAATATTTTTCCAATAATTTAAATCTGATTTTATTTGTGTGGAGACTTTTTTATAATTTTGCTCATATAATTCCTGACTTTCCTTTGGTAGATAGATTCCCAAATATTTTATGGTATCAACAGTTATTCTGAATGGAATTTCTCTTTTTATCTCTTGCTATTGGGTTTTGTTGGTGAAGTATAAAAATGCTGAGGATTTATGGGGATTTATTTTGTATCCTGCTACTTTGCTAAAATTATGAATTATTTCTAATAGCTTTTTAGTAGAATCTCTGGGGTTCTCTAGGTATACCATCATATCATCTGCAAAGAGTGATAGTTTGGTTTCCTCATTGCCTACTCTAATTCCTTTGATATCTTTCTCTACTCTTATGGCTAGTGTTTCTAATACGATATTAAATAATGGTGATAGTGGGCAACCTTGCTTCACTCCAGATCTTACTGGGAAAGGTTCCAGTTTTTCCCCATTGCATATGATGCTTACTGATGGTTTTAAATATATGCTCCTGACTATTTTAAGGAAAAGTCCATTTATTCCTATGTTCTCAAGTGTTTTTATTAGGAATGGATGTTGGATTTTATCAAATGCTTTTTCTGCATCTATTGAGATGATCATATGGTTTTTGTTTGGTTGGTTATTGATATAGTCAATTATGCTAATAGTTTTCCTAATATTGAACCAGCCCTGCATTCCTGGTATAAATCCTACTTGGTCATAGTGTATTATCCTGGGGATGATTTTCTGTAATCTTTTTGCTAATATTTTATTTAAGATTTTAGCATCAATATTCATTAGGGAGATTGGTGTATAATTTTCTTTCTCTGTTTTCAGCCTACCTGGTTTAGGTATCAGTACCATGTCTCTGTCATAAAAGGAGTTTGGTAGGACTCCTTCAATCCCTATTTTTTCAAATAGTTTATTTAACATTGGAGTTAATTGTTCTTTAAATATTTGGTAGAATTCACATGTAAATTCATCTGGTCCTGGGGATTTTTTCTTAGGGAGTTGATTGATAGTTTGTTCTATTTCTTTTTCTGAGATGGGACTGTTTAGGATATTTACTTCTTCCTCTGTTAGTTTGGGCAAGCTATATTTTTGGAGGTATTTTTCTATTTCATTTAAGTTGTCGAATTTATTGGCATAAAGTTGGGCAAAGTAATTCCTAATTATTGCTCTAATTTCCTCTTCATTAGTGGCGAGTTCTCCCTTTTCATTTTTAAAACTAACGATTTGATTTTCCTCTTTCCTTTTTTAAATCATATTTACTAAGGGTTTGTCTATTTTGTTGGTTTTTTCATAGAACCAACTCTTAGGTTTATTAATTAATTCAATAGTTTTTTTTTTACTTTCAATTTTATTGATTTCTCCTTTTATTTTTAGAATTTCAAGTTTAGTGTTTGACTGGGGGTTTTTAATTTGTTCCTTTTCTAGCATTTTTAGTTGCAAGCCCAATTCATTGACCTTCTCTTTCTCTATTTTATACAAATAGGCCTCTAGAGATATGAAATTTCCCCTTATTACCGCTTTGGCTGCATCCCATACATTTTGGTATGATGTCTCATTATTATCGTTTTCTTGGGTGAAGTTATTAATTATGTCTATGATTTGCTGTCTCACCCAATCATTCTTTAGTATGAGATTATTTCATTTCCAATTATTTTTTGGTCTACTTCCCCCTGGCTTTTTGTTGAATGTAATTTTCATTGCATCGTGGTCTGAAAAGGATGCATTTGCTATTTCTGCCTTACTGCATTTGAGTTTGAGGTTTTTATGTCCTAATATATGGTCAATTTTTGTATAGGTTCCATGAACTGCTGAAAAGAAAGTGTATTCCTTTCTGTCTCCATTACATTTTCTCCAGAGATCTATCATATCTAACTTTTCTAGTATTCTGTTTACCTCTAAGACTTCTTTCTTATTTATTTTGTGGTTTGATTTATCTAATTCTGAGAGTGCAAGGTTAAGATCTCCCACTATTATAGTTTTACTGTCTATTTCTTCTTGCAGCTCTCTTAATTTCTCTTTTAAGAATTTAGATGCTACCCCACTTGGTGCATATATGTTTAATATAGATACTGCTTCATTATCCATGCTACCCTTTAGCAAGATATAGTGCCCTTCCTTATCTCTTTTAATTAGATCAATTTTTGCTTTAGCTTGATCTGAGATCAGGATGGCTACCCCTGCTTTTTTGACTTCACCTGAAGCATAGTAGATTTTGCTCCAACTTTTTACCTTTAACCTGCATGTATCTCCCCGCTTCAGGTGTGTTTCCTGTAAACAACATATTGTAGGATTCTGGCTTTTAATCCATTCTACTAACCACTTCCTCTTTATAGGGGAGTTTACCCCGTTCACATTTATGGTTAGAATGACCAATTCTGTATTACTTGCCATCTTGTTAACCCCTTATGCTTTTCTCCCTTCTTTTCCCCTTACCCCCCTTCCCAGTATTAAGCTTGTGAGCACCACTTGCTTCTCACAGCCCTCCCTTTTTAGTATCCCTCCCCCCGCCTTAGAGTTCCTCCCCCTATTTTACCCCTTTCCCTCCTAGTTTCCGTATTCCCTTCTACTTAGCTTATTCCTTCCCTTTTCACTTTTCCCTTCTCACTTTTCAATGAAGTGGGAGAAGTTTCACCATAGACTGAATATGTCTAAAATTTTTCTCTTAAAGCCAGTTCTGAAGGCACTAAGATATCCACTATATTCATCCCCCTCCATTCTTTCTCTCAGATATAATAGGTTTCCTATGCCTCTTCATGAGATGTACTACCCCCACTTTACCCTTTTTCTGGTACAATGTCCTTTCCACATCAGTTTCTAGAACAAGGTATACATGTATTCTTTATACATCTTTATAGCCGAAATATAGTTCCCAAGATTAATCTTTACCTTTTTAGATTTTTCTTGTGTTCTATATTTGTAGATCAAATTTTTTGTTAAGTTCTGGCTTTTTCATCAAAAATAGGTGAAATTCGCTTACTTCATTGAATGTCCATCTTCTTCCCTGGAAAAAGATGCTCATTCTAGCTGGGTAAGTTATTTTTGGTTGCATACCAAGTTCCTTAGCCTTTTGGAATATCATATTCCAGGCCTTTTGATCTTTTAGTGTGGATGCTGCCAGATCCTGGGTGATCCTTATTGTGGCTCCTTGATACTTGAATTGGGTTTTTCTAGCCGCTTGCAATATTTTTTCCTTCATCTGAGGGTTCTGGCATTTGGCCACTATATTTCTTGGAGTTTTGATTTTAGGATCCCTTTCAGTGGGTGATCAATGAATTCTTTCAATGTCTATTTTATCCTCTGTTCCTATGACTTCTGGGCAGTTCTCTTTGATAATTTCCTGGAAAATAGTGTCCAGGCTCTTTTTTTCATCATTCTTTTCTGGGAGTCCAATGATTCTCAGATTGTTTCTCCTGGATCTGTTTTCCAGGTCTGTTGTCTTCCCCAGAAGGTATTTCACATTCTTTTCCATTGTTTGATTTTTTTTGGATTTGCTTGACTGATTCTTCTTGTCTCCTCCAGTCATTCAATTCCAATTGTTCAATTCTGATTTTCAGTGAAGTATTTTCTTCACTCACTCTTTTTAAATCTTTTTCTAATTGTCCCATTGAGTTCTTTTGTTCTATGGAATTTTTTTCCATTTTGCCAATTTTGTTTTTTAGGGAGCTATTTTCTGTTTCCAGTTCACCAGTCCTATTTTTCAAGGATTTGATTTCTTTATCCAGTCTGTCTTTAACTGAGTGGGATGACTTCTCCAGGCTCTTTTGCCAGGCCTCCCTCTCCTTTTCCCAAGCCTCCCTCTCCTTTTCCCATTTTTCTTCTAGCTCCCTTGTGAGAGCCTTTTTAATTTCCTCCATGAGATTCATCTGTGCTGAGGAACAGATGATCTCCTCCTTTGGGGATTCACCTGGAGACTGTCTGTTTTTAGTCTCCTCAGGATTTAGAGTCTGCTCTCTTTCTGTATAGAAGCTGTCAAGGGTTAAAGTCCTCTTCAGTTTCTTGCTCATTCTGTCTAATAATCAAAGAGAAACTAGCAAAGAAAAAAAGAAAAAAAAAACTGGAGTCTTTCTTTGGGGGAGGGGCTGGGTGGTGTTACCGAGCTTCCTCTATAGACTGCGGGGGGGGGGGGCAGCAGTGAGGCACTAGCCCTACTGTGCTGCGCCTGCGCTCTGAGATCCCAGAGCGTGCTGAGTCACTGGCGGGGGAAAGGGGGGAAGGGGGGGTGGCCAGGTCCCGAGACACTCCAGCTGTTTGGGGTTGTATTCTTCACCCCCCAGTGTTTTTAGCTTCTCTGCTAGGCTGCTGACTTGCTGCCAGGGCAAAAGTATCCAGTCCTGTAGCGAAGCTCTCCCTGCAGAGACGGCTGCGATCACTCCCCACTCCCTCTCCAGTCTGCTCCAGTGCTCTCACTGCCGCTGCCCTCAGCCTGCGCCCGATCTAAAACCATCCCAACCCTCCAGTAAAAACAGACCTTTCTTGGCGAATCTCAAGGATGGCTTCTCTTGGTAACTATTTGTGGGTTTTTTTTCAGTCAAGCATTAATTCAGAGGCTTGTAATGAAATGGATAGTGAGAGGAAACGTGGAGCTACACAGCTATGTGCCTCCTCTCCGCCATCTGAACTGGAAGGCCTCCCTCATCTTTTTAAATAAAATCTATTTTTACTTTTGGTTTATGTGATTTCAGAATTGATACCTTTTTTTTTACTTCAGCTAAAGCATAATGAATTCTGTTCTAGCCTTTTACCTTTACTCTGTACATATCAATCTATGTCAAATGTGTTTCACATAAACAGCATATTGTAGGATTTTGTTTTTTTTTATCCATTCTGCTATTTGCTTTCATTTTATGGGAGAGTTCATCCCATTCACATTAAAAGTTATGATTACCAGCTCTGTATTTCCCTCCATCCTATTTTCTTCACTATATATACTTTTGTTCTCTCCACCCCATCCTTAGCCTTATGTTTTCTTTCTCTACTAACCTCACCCTCTATTTTATCTCCCACCCTTCTCTTAGTAGTGTTTCTTAACTCACACCACCCTCTATCTCATTCCCTTCCCCCCTTCTCTTACCTTTCCCCCTAATATTTCTGCCCTTGCTTCTATTCTGTTCCTCCTTTTTCTTTTCCTCTTTCTCCCCCTACTTTCTTTATATGATCAAATAATTTTTTATACCTGACTGAAAGAGTAACCTATTCCTCTTAGAGGCAAAGCTGATGAGATCAAGATTCCAACAATGCTCATTCCCTCCCCTTTTTCCCAGGGTTGTAATAGGTCTTTTGAGCCTCTTTGTATAAACTAATTCTCTCATTATACCTTCCTTTTCCTCTTTTTCAGTACAGATCTTTTCTCACCTCTTAATTTCTTTTTTTTAATGTCATCACATCAGAGTCTATTTACAATCACAATCTCAACCCATGTGATGTCCCCCTTTGTCTGCTCCAGTGTCAATTACAGTTCTTAAGAGTTACAGATGTTGTTTTCCCATCTAGGGATGTAAACAGTTTAGCCTTTAAATAAATATTTTCCCTATTTACCTTTCTATGAATGTGAAGTATAGGCTTGTTCATTGGAGGGTCTTGGGGTCAGCCAGAGTCAGGATAAATTAAAATCCTTGGTCTTTAGGGGGAGAAATGAAGGAGACAGACAAACTGCCACAAGCCTTGTCAATGATGTATCCTGGATTTTTGAGTCCAAAGTCACCAACTTCTCTCCCCCTTGTCCTACTTCAAAGCAACTCTCTGGCCCCTCTTTCACCCCACCCTCAAATCCTTATCTATGATTATCTTAACACCAAACATTCATCCAGCATCAACTGTGAGAAGAACCATTTATCCAAACATATGCTATTAGTGTCATTGTCTCATATTAGGTAATTAGCCTTAAGTGCTTGATTGTCTGATTCAAGTACACCTATTCAGAGTTTCAGCCGTCTACATATGAATCTCTCGAGGTCTGTGTTTGTAGATTAAAATTTCTGTTTAGTTCTGTTTTTTTTTTTCAAATAGAAATGATTGAAAGTCTCTTACTTCATTAAAACTTCATCTCCTCCCCTGAAAGATTAATGCTGAATCTCACTGGGTAGTTAATTCTTGGTTGTAACCCCAGGTTGCTTGCTTTCTGGTATTCCAGGCCCCCTGATCCTTTATTAAAGAAGCTTCCAAATGGGTGACCCTTGATATTTGAATTGTTTTTGTCTGGTAGCTTGTAGTACTTTTTCCCTTGAGAATATAGTTTTGAAAAAACCAACAAAATAGACAAACCCTTAGTAAATCTGATTAAAAAAGGAAAGAGGAAATCAAATTGTTAGTCTTAAAAATGAAAAGGGAGAACTCACCACTAACGAAGAGGAAATTAGAGCAATAATTAGGAGTTACTTTGCCCAACTTTACACCAATAAATTCGACAACTTAAATGAAATAGAAAAATACCTCCAAAAATATACCTTGCCTAAACTAACAGAGGAAGAAGTAAATATCCTAAACACTCCCATCTCAGAAAAAGAAATAGAACAAACTATCAATCAACTCCCTAAGAAAAAATCCCCAGGACCAGATGGATTTACATGTGAATTTTATCAAACATTTAAAGAGCAATTAACTCCAATGTTAAATAAACTATTTGAAAAAGTAGGGATTGAAGGAGTCCTACCAAACTCCTCTTATGACACAGACATGGTACTGATACCTAAACCAGGTAGGCTGAAAACAGAGAAAGAAAATTATACACCAATCTCCCTAATGAATATTTATGCTAAAATCTTAAATAAAATATTAACAAAAAGATTACAGAAAATCATCCCCAGGATAATACACTATGACCAAGTAGGATTTATACCAGGAATGCAGGGCTGGTTCAATATTAGGAAAACTATTAACATAATTGACTATATCAATAACCAACCAAACAAAAACCATACGATCATTTCAATAGATGCAGAAAAAGCATTTGATAAAATCCAACATCCATTCCTAATAAAAACACTTGAGAGCATAGGAATAAATGGACTTTTCCTTAAAATAGTCAGGAGCATATATTTAAAACCTTCAGTAAGCATCATAGGCAATGGGGAAAAACTGGAACCTTTCCCAGTAAGATCTGGAGTGAAGCAAGGTTGCCCACTATCACCATTATTATTCAATATTGTATTAGAAACACTAGCCTCTGCAATAAGAGTCGAGAAAGAGATTAAAGGAATTAGAGTAGGCAATGAGGAAACCAAACTATCACTCTTTGCAGATGATATGATGGTATACCTAGAGAACCCAGAGATTCTACTAAAAAGCTATTAGAAATAATTCATAATTTTAGCAAAGTAGCAGGATACAAAATAAATCCCCATAAATCCTCAGCATTTTTATACACCACCAACAAAATCCAAGAGCAAGAGATACAAAGAGAAATTCCATTCAAAATAACTGTTGATAGCATAAAATATTTGGGAATCTACCTACCAAAGGAAAGTCAGGAATTATTTGAGCAAAATTACAAAAAAGTTTCCACACAAATAAAGTGAGACTTAAATAATTGGAAAAATATTAAGTGCTCTTGGATCAGCCGAGCGAATATAATAAAGATGACAATACTCCCTAAACTAATCTATTCATTTAGTGCTATACCAATCAGACTTCCAAGAAAATATTTTAATGATCTAGAAAAAAATAACAACAAAATTCATATGGAACAATAAAAAGTTGAGAATCTCAAGGGAATTAATGAAAAAAAAATCAAATGAAGGTGGTCTAGCTGTACCTGATCTAAAATTATATTATAAAGCAGCAGTCACCAAAACCATTTGGTATTGGCTAAGAAATAGATTAGTTGATCAGTGGAAAAGGTTAGGTTCACAAGACAGAATAGTCAACTATAGCAATCTAGTGTTTGACAAACCCAAAGATTCTAACTTTTGGGATAAGAATTCATTATTTGATAAAAACTGCTGGGATAAGTGGAAATTAGTATGGCAGAAATTAGGCAAGGACCCACACTTAACACCATATACCAAGATAAGATCAAAATGGGTCCATGACCTAGGCATAAAGAACGAGATTATAAATAAATTAGAGGAACATAGGATAGTTTATCTCTCAGACTTGTGGAGGAGAAAGAAATTTGTGACCAAAGATGAACTAGAGACCATTACTGATCACAAAATAGAAAATTTTGATTACATCAAATTAAAAAGCCTTTGTACAAACAGAACGAATGCAAACAAGATTAGTAGGGAAGCAACAAACTGGGAAAACATCTTTACAGTTAAAGGTTCTGATAAAGGCCTCATTTCCAAAATATATAGAGAACTGACTCAAATTTATAAGAAATCAAGCCATTCTCCAATTGATAAATGGTCAAAGGATATGAACAGACAATTTTCAGATGATGAAATTGAAACTATTACCACTCACATGAAAGAGTGTTCCAAATCACTATTAATCAGAGAAATGCAAATTTAGACAACTCTGAGATATCACTACACATCTGTCAGATTGGCTAATATGACAGGAAAAAATAATGATGAATGTTGGAGGGGATGCGGGAAAACGGGGACACTGATGCATTGTTGGTGGAGTTGTGAATGAATCCAGCCATTCTGGAGAGCAATCTGGAATTATGCCCAAAAAGTTATCAAACTGTGCATACCCTTTGATCCAGCAGTGTTTCTATTGGGCTTATACCCCAAAGAGATACTAAAAAAGGGAAAGGGACCTGTATGTGCCAAAATGTTTGTAGCAGCCCTGTTTGTAGTGGCTAGAAACTGGAAAATGAATGGATTCCCATCAATTGGAGAATGGCTGGGTAAATTGTGGTATATGAATGTTATGGAATATTATTGCTCTGTAAGGAATGACCAGCAGGATGAATACAGAGAGGCTTGGAGAGACCTACATGGACTGATGCTAAGTGAGAGGAGCAGAACCAGGAGATCATTATACACTTCGACAACGATATTGTATGAGGATGTATTCTGATGGAAATTGATTTCTATGACAAAGAGACCTAACTGAGTTTCAATGGATAAATGATGGACAGAAACAGCTACACCCAAAGAAGGAACACTGGGAAATGAATGTGAACTATTTGCATTTTTGATTTTCTTCCCGAGTTATTTTTACCTTCTGAATCCAATTCTCCCTGTGCAACAGGAGAACTGTTCGGTTCTGCAAATATGGATTGTATCTAGGATATACTGCAACATATTTAACATTTATAGGACTGCTTGCCATCTTTGGGGGAGGTGGAGGGAGGGAGGGGAAAAAAATCAAAACATAAGCGAGTGCAAGGGATAATGTTGTAAAAAAATTACCCTGGCATGGATTCTGTCAATACAAAGTTATTATTAAATAAAATAAAATTTAAATTAAAAAAAAAGAATATAGTTTTAGAGTTCCTAAACAATGTTCCTTAGGATTTGCCTTGTGGGATTTCTTTCCAGAGATGTACTATAGATTCTTTCAGTGAGTATTTCCCCCTCTGGTTCAAGAATATTGGGGCAGTTTTCTTAATTACTTCTTGTAGCTTGCTATCCAGGGTCTTTTTTTTTTTTATCATGGCTATCATGTCAATTATTTTTAAAATTTCTCTTCTGGATCTATTTTCCAGATCAGCTGTTTTGTCAATGAGATACTTCACGTTTTCTTTTACTTTTTTCACTCTTTTTAATTTGTATGACTGATTTTTGTTATCTCATAAAGTCATTAGCTTATATTTGCCTTGTTCTAGTTTTCAGCATATGATTTTCTTCATTTAGTTTTTGTATCTCTCTCTTTTTTTTTTAATTTGGTTTATAATACTGTTTAGGGGGATTGTTTTCTTCAATTTTTTTTCTTCATTTTCCAAACTGATGACTCTCTCATGCATATTTCTCATTTCTTTTTTTTTATTTTTTACATTTTTTTCTTCTACCTCTTTTATTTGCCTTTGAAGTATTTTATGAGCATTTTCAAGGAGTCTCTTTGGGCTTGAAACCAATTTATCTCACTATAGAGATTTCTTTTCTGGACATTCTGTTCTCATCTGAGTTTGTGTTTTGATGTGCCCTGTTACCATAGTAGCTTTCTCTGGTCAAGGTTCTTTTCTGTTTCTTGAACATTTCCTTTCTTTTTGCCTTTGATTTTTCTTCTTCTTCTTTTTTCTTTTTCACTTTTAAGGTAGAGCTCTGATCCTAGGGCAAAGATCATGCTATCCCAAACTTCCTTGCAGTTCTGAGCCTTGGCTTTGAGCATAGGGGTTCCTTATGTTTGTAGCGAGGGTAGCTCTGCTACTACTCTGTTCATGAAACAGCTTGTGCTACTACTCTGTTCATGAAATAGCTTGATTTCTCAGAGTGTGCCTTCTGAGTTGGAACTAGAAGCTTCCCTCTGATTTGCTACTCTTCTGAGCTAGGACTGAGGGTCTTAGTTCTGATTTGTTGTAATAAGACCCTCTCACTTTCTCAAAGACTTTCTAAGCCTTTCCCAGAGTCTATCTAACCTGGACTGAACACCCTTTTCACTCCAGTGAGACTAATGTTTCTTGAGGTTTTCCCAGTCTATTTTGAGCTGGAGAGTGATTTCATTCTTTCAGATTCTATTCAGAGACTTGTTTTCTTATGGCTTTTGAAGGAAACTGGAAGAGCTCAAGCAGGTTACTGATTTTATTCTATAATGTTGGTTCCATTCCCAGAACTCTGTTGTCTATTTCTTAATGCAATTCACTTAAATTTTTCTATAAGGATTTTAATGTTATACTACTCGGTGCACATATTTTAGAATAGATATTATCTTGTTATCTATGTTACTTTTTTTTTTAACAAAAATGTCATTTCCTTGCTTATCTCTTTTAATTGCCTTGTAGTAAACTCAAATCCAATTCTTTGATGAATTTCCTTAGATTGCTCTATTTTTCTACTTTAAAATATAGTAACATATGGTTTTGATGATTCCTACCTTGTGATATATTTTGAGATTTGACATGGCAAGTCCTTCTCATCATATTTTCTTAGTTATATTAATACTCATCTATTTTCCATAGACTTTTTTTATAATTTAATCAAATTTTAAGAAATTGCCTTTTGGTATTTTGATTAGTTTTGTATTGCAAACACAAATAAATTGTAGAAGGAATGGTATAATGGAATGAACACTGTATTTGGAATTCCAGAACCTGAGTTTGAGTGCCAGCTCAGCAATTTACTGCTTGTGTGAACTTGAGCCTTGGGACTTCAGTTTCTTCATTTGTAAAATGAAAAGACAAAATTTGATAATTTCCTTATTATTTCTAGCACTAAAGCTCTAATCTAAAGATCTACTCTGACTCATTAGATTGTAAACTCCTTGAGGGCAAGCACTGTCTTTTAGCTTTTTTTTTGCATCCCTAGTACTTAGTACAGTGCCGGACACATACTATTGTTTAATCAATGCTTATTATATTGATTTAAATAATCTTGTGGTCCCTAAATAAAATTACACATTTGCTATTTTCCTTTTTGTTCAACTAAGGAAATTGTATGGCATGTACCCCCAATATTTTCCCCTTAATTTTTATAAAAATTGTTCAATGGTTGCCTTCAGTTTGTCTTAATAGTCTCTACTTTTCTTCTCATCGTAAAAAAGTTTTACCTTATTCATTAAAAAATATTGAAAAAAGTACTACACACATCAATTCCTCAAGACATCTGTTTAGTTATATGAAGTCACACTGTCTTCAAAGTTTTTCCTTTCTTTTATTAAACAATGTCATTGAACAACATCATTTATTCCTCTTTGCTCTCTTATCCTTCTGTCCTTATTCCTCCCCTCAAGCTTATTCACTCAAAACTGATTCTTCTCCCTTGGTGGCAAGGTATAATAAATTATTTTCTCAATAGTAAGGATGATGATTATGTTTGTATTAAAAAAACAATAAGATTCCTATGATGCACACATTTAACATTTTGTCTAGCATGTTTCTGTTTCATGTTAAAATGCTTGTTATTAAGATAGTATTGTTAATAAAACCTTATTCATACTTGGTACACAATCAACCCAGTTAGCCTAACACAGTGCTCTTTTTTCAATGTTTCTATTGCACTAATTGCCAATGGAGAAGTTCCCTAAATAGTGTGGGTGGGATATACAGCAGTTTTTACAGTATTGATTCCTCATAGTTGACTTCTTTACTGCAAGGGAAAATAAACTTCCAGGGCAAAAGCTAACTTGCACTTACAAAGTGCAACAATTAATTATATCATATTACCAAATATATTTTATGATTTGTGCCATAGTAATTTATGTGAAAATTTAGAATTTTATTTATAGAGAATGTATATGAAGGAAATGAATATTTTCAATATATGTGAATAGAGAATATATGATATGGCTGAATCTAATGATGTGCAAGAAACCAACTGGAACAGGTACATGTGCTTTATACTCAAAAGCCAGTTTCAGTTAAAATGCTGCAGTTGATTTAATTACTTTAAAAAATAAACATATGAATGTTAAATAAAGATTGCACATTTTAATTTAAAAAATAAACGAATAAGATAAAACAGTAATAGCAGTACCAGGATAGGCACAAGTATAAGACCTGTGAATCCCAAACAAAGAAACTCCTTTCTTTTATGCAGGTTACTCCCTTCTGTGAAATTTATAGTTTTAGAAAGTTGTGCAGAGCACTTAGTATTTAAGTGATTTCAGGCTTGAGTGCAGGTCTTCCTAACTCCAAGACCAGCTCTCTACCTATCATGAGAAAAATATGGAATTAAACTTCAAAAAAAAAAAATCTTGGCCACATGGCTATCTGTAAAGTTAATTTGTGTGATGAAAATTTATATCAAGTAGCTAAAAAACAAACTGATTAAAATTTTATTTCCAAATTGGTCAGTTCACAGGCTGTATCATAACAAAGCATACCTATGGAATTTGAATCCTGATAAAAAGAAGCTAATAAAGTATCTATCCCAACTTCAATGTATATTTTCCCCCTTGGACAAATCACTTAATCTTCCTAAACCTTAATTTTCTCAATTATACAATTAGAGAATTACATATTAAATGGTCTGTTCCATCATATGTTCCTGAATTCAACAAAAGAATACATTTTTTTTGGTTTGGTTTTTTAATGTGATTATAACAAGCAATGTTTAAATCTTTTCTTCCTCTTTTGCCAATAAAAATATATTTCCTAGTAAATTCCTGGTAAACCAGACATGATCCTAGAAGATCCCACTTGGCTTAAATTCTCAAGCTATTTATTTGGCTTAAATTACATAGAAACTAGCCCAGATTACCAGACTAGGCCAGCCGGTACCCTCACAAAGCCCCACTTGAAATGTGGCATTCTTACAAAGCTTTTATCTCACAACTTCCACAATTTATCCAGCAGTGACAAAAGAATTAGGTTCTACCAGCTTGCTTGGCAAAGAGCCACGCCCCAGGCAATTTGGTGTCTTTACAGATAAGGCAGGCATTTCATTTCTAATTTTGATGAAAGACTTGCAGGCTCAAAAAAGTTTTCAATGAAAACCAGCTGTTTCTAAATTGATCTGGGAAACTAGTGACAGGTGAGTGCCACATGGCTTGAGGTTGTGTAGCTGCCCAGTTTGATTTAGGAGAGCCAAGCCCAGTATGTAATTAAAAAAGCAAAAGATTGGGTTGGGCAGGCTAAGAAATTGTGTAAAAAGGAATGAATATCAGGTTGAATATTTCCCCAATGTACCCAAAAAAGTTTAGGCAAACTGCCTCTACCTAAATATTCTCAGGACCTGTTGGGTCTCTCAGAACAGCTTGATATCTATCATATAAAAACTTTTGGTTTGGTTAAAATCGGTGCAAAGATTCAAGGAGAAAAGTTGTCAAATTTATTGATCCAATAACTCCATGATGAAGCAACCTTTATTTCAGAATATGTTGCTTGGTTACAATGCAACTTAATAAAAAAATGAAGATTTTAATAATGTGAGCTGCCCCCGAAATGGAATGGTCTAACTTACAAAGTCTTGGAATAGGGGTGAGGGTAGAGCAAGCATTTATTAAGAACTTACTCCATATCTAGCACTGCACTAAATTCTTTTGTAAAATACTGTAAAGAACATACTACTTTACAATATATGACATGTAATAAATTTTGAATAAATGTTTCTTCCATCCCTTTTTCCTTCCTTTAAAATTGCTATCTCATTTGATCTTCATAATAAACCTATAATGTAGATGTTATTATCATCCTATTTTATAGTTGATAAAATTAAAGCAAAAAGAAGTTAAATGAGGTTGTCAGAATCTCTCATCTAGTAAATTTCTGGAATCATATTTTAATACTTGATTCAAGTCCAGAAGTCTATCCACCAGCTCACCTGAAGTCCCTTAAAGCTTGAAATGCTCTTAAAGATGATTTAGTCTAAATGGACCTAACTAATTGTGTGTGTGTGTGTGTGTGTGTGTGTGTGTGTGTTTTAGAGCTGCTTTGGCATTCCTAACAACTGCTTTAGACAAAAGATATTTGTCTATATATAGTAAGGTTTCAGAGGTCTAAAAAAGACACTGCATTCCCTAAAAATTGTCTCTCGTAAATGACTAATGATTACAACTCCATCATTAGAGCTTTTAGGAAAAGACTTGATATCAATTAAGATAAAACTATCTCTGTAATTAATGATGTATCTCTTAGTAAAAATGATGGATTTGTAATTTCTTTTTTAAAAGATGTTTTTATAACAAGATACAAAAAAAAATGTGATTCCTGGGAATGGAAGGAATAATGCTACCAAGGGATGGAGGAAATAGAACAAAGGAAACTTAGATTCCATTGCAAAAGTGAAAGGACATCAATATCAACTAAGTCAAGGGTCCTTATCCTAAGCTTCATAAACCTTCAAAAGAGTTCACCTATACTTTGCAACAGGTCAGTGAAACTGGATGGAGGAAATTCTATCTGGAGCAAAGTCCAAAGAGAAGATGCTTTCGCTGTAGTCCGGGGTTCTTAACCTAATGTTTATCAGATTTTTTCCATGTTATTTTGATAACTATATTTCAATATAATTGATTTCCTTTGTAATCTTATTGTTTGAACTTATGCATTTTAAAAAGTATTATTCTTAATAGTCCATAAGTATTCATCAGACTGACAAAGGGTCCCTAACAAATAGAACAAGGTTAAAAACTCCCGATCTAGTTCAATTCTGATGCATTCCTAATAATAGTCTTTATAACAGAGTGTTGAAACTAGTCAATTGTTAAATTTTCTGTATTAGCATTTAAACCTTGAAATCAGCAAATGCTACAAAATCAAGGCTCAATTTATTATTTTGTCAATTATCTACATACAAGAATGAATGGAAAAAATGTTCATAATGGAAATTAAACTAAAAAGTATATCTTATGTTTTCAGAGGGCTAGCTATGAAAAATTTACCAGCATTTACCCTATTCACTCTTTTTTTTTTTTTTTTTTTTTTTTTTTTTTAGTTTCTTTTTTTTTTTTTTTAATTTTTTATTTAATAATTACATTATATTGACACTCATTTCTGTTCCGATTTTTTTCCCCTCCCTCCCTCCACCCCCTCCCCTAGATGGCAAGCAGTCCTTTATATGTTGATATGTTGCAGTATATCCTAGATACAATATATGTTTGCAGAACCGAACAGTTCTCTTGTTGCGTAGGAGAATTGGATTCAGAAGGTATAAATAATCCGGGAAGAAAAACAAAAATGCAGATAGTTCACATTCGTTTCCCAGTGTTCTTTCTTTGGGTGTAGCTGCTTTTGTCCGTCATTTATCAATTGAAACTCAGGTCTCTTTGTCAAAGAAATCCACTTCCATCAAAATATGTCCTCATACAATATCGTTGTCGAAGTGTATAATGATCTCCTGGTTCTGCTCATCTCACTTAGCATCAGTCCATGGAGGTCTCTCCAAGCCTCTCTGTATTCATCCTGTTGGTCATTTCTTATAGAACAATAATATTCCATAACATTCATATACCACAATTTACCCAGCCATTCTCCAATTGATGGCATCCATTCATTTTCCAGTTTCTAGCCACTACAAACAGGGCTGCTACAAACATTTTGGCACATACAGGTCCCTTTCCCTTCTTTAGTATTTCTTTGGATATAAGCCCAATAGAAACACTGCTGGATCAAAGGATATGCACATTTGATAATTTTTTGGGCATAATTCCAGATTGCTCTCCAGAATGGTTGGATTCGTTCACAACTCCACCAACAATGCATTAGTGTCCCAGTTTTCCCGCATCCCCTCCAACATTCATCATTATTTTTTCCTGTCATCTTAGCCAATCTGACAGGTGTGTAGTGGTATCTCAGAGTTGTCTTAATTTGCATTTCTCTGATCAATAATGATTTGGAACACTCTTTCATATGAGTGGTAATAGTTTCAATCTCATCCTCTGAAAATTGTCTGTTCATATCCTTTGACCATTTATCAATTGGAGAATGGCTTGATTTCTTATAAATTTGAGTCAGTTCTCTATATATTTTGGAAATGAGGCCTTTATCAGAACCTTTAACTGTGAAAATGTTTTCCCAGTTTGTTGCTTCCCTTCTAATCTTGTTTGCATTAGTTTTATTTGTACAAAGGCTTTTTAATTTGATGTAATCGAAATTTTCTATTCTGTGATCAGTAATGGTCTCTAGTTCATCTTTGGTCACAAATTTCTTTCTCCTCCACAAGTCTGAGACTTGAAACTATTCTATGTTCCTCTAATTTATTTATAGTCTCGTTCTTTATGCCTAGGTCATAGACCCATTTTGATCTTATCTTGGTATATGGTGTTAAGTGTGGGTCCATGCCTAATTTCTGCCATACTAATTTCCACTTATCCCAGCAGTTTTTATCAAATATTGAATTCTTTTCCCAGAAGTTAGGGGCTTTGGGTTTGTCAAACACTAGATTGCTATAATTGACTATTCTGTCTTGTGAGCCTAGCCTTTTCCACTGATCCACTAATCTATTTCTTAGCCAATACCAAATGGTTTTGGTGACTGCTGCTTTATAATATAATTTTAGATCAGGTACAGCTAGGCCACCTTCATTTGATTTTTTTTTCATTAGTTCCCTTGAGATTCTCGACTTTCCCTATTCACTCTTAATGAGTGATTATTCAGCCTCCACTTAGAGACTTCTGTGTCTAGGAATATGAAGAGAGAACACAATAAAAAATATCAACAAGGAAATGAAAGATCCAAAAAGAAAAAGGACTGGTCTTGTAGTGGGAATGACATATAACTGAAGACCATCCCTTGTGCTATAAAAAGAAGCTGTAAGAAATCGAGGCAAATTCTGGCATATTGAATGAATCCCCTGTAGGGAACTTATGGGAGAGCATGCAAAAGAGTCTCCTGTGATGGGAAGGTATGAATGGGTCAGAGTATTTATTAATGAAGGAACTACTTATATGAAGATCATAAATTCATTGGTAGATTGAGTTTCCTCAGCTTGAGTATTATTTATTCTCCTAAATATTCTAACAAACCACAACAATCAATTAAGTAGGTAGTGTATCATTAACCCCATTTTTCAGGTGAAGAAATTAAATTTTTGAGCTTAAATGACATGCACAAGGCTAACTTGAAGCTAGTTCTTCTGACTCTGAGTACTGAGCTCTTTCCAACATGCTATGCTATTTCTCTAACATTAGATCAAGACCATATATGGTTATCATAGTCTCACTTCCAAATGTGCCCTATCTTCTAACTTTCGTTGTTTTGTGTAAAAATCCAAGTATATAAACAGAAATAAGTATAAGTGAAATTGATTATTTTCCCACTAACTTGGTATGTTTCCCCTAGATGGACTATGTTAAATGTTAGCATTTCTGTTAGTATCCAAACCTCTATGGCCTCTGATCAAGTTTTATAGATTTGGAATGAAACACTGATGGTGGGAGAGGATCATAGAATAAGAAAAGTTAAAATGGTAAGGAGCCTTAGAAGTAATTATTCCAATTTCTTTATTTTATAGGCTAAGAAACTGGAACCCAGATCATATCCTTAGTTATATAGCTAGTAAGTAGCAGAATTAGCTCCCAATACAAATTGTGTAGTAAAAAAAAAAAATGGATTTTGAGTAAAAGAACCTGATTTAAATTCTAATTCTGCTGTTTTCTACTTGTGTGACTTCAGGTAAATTAATGGTATCTTTAGTCCCTAATTTCTTCATTTATAAAATTAATAAGCTGGATTGGAATAAGGAGAGAATTTTTTTTTATAAAACATAGCAACTGATTGGATAGGTGGATGTGAACAAGAGTAAGAACTTAAGGATGACTTCAGTGTGATTATTAGAAGGAAAATGGTACCCTTAATAGTATCAGGGAAGTTTAGAAGAGGGGCAAGAAATGGGGGGGGAATAATGAGTGTTGGGAAACATAAGGAAGAGGCAGGAAATCAGGGGTATCCCCTGCTGGCCCCAAGCTATTATAGCGGTCTGGTTCTCTAGAAATCTAGTAAGGAAAAGCTTATATAATATGTAAATTAAGTATGAGCTTTTCAATATTTCAAAGTGAAAATAATTCATTTTAAACATGTGCTCAATAAATATTTGCCAATCTATTTTTTCCTGACCTTGGCTTTTTGGAATCCTTAGTTTCCTTCAAAGCTCAGCACAAAACTATTCATGGGGACTTTGTTGATCTGCCTACCTTTTAGCACCACTCCACCTCTCCACCCTATTAACTTATACTTATTTTAATGACTATTTTATACATGTAATGTCTATATAGATATGGATATATGTGCACACATATATATTATATATATTTATACATATACACACATACAACACACACACACACACACCTATTTCTACTACCTCGCATAAGCACCTTAAAGGAATAGATTTCTTTTTGCTTTGTATTTCCAGTATCTCACACAGTGACTTGCATATAATAATAATTTATCAATTATTTTAATAAATGATTGATTGTATCAATCAACTTGGTTATGGATGTAGATTTAGCCCACATTTTACCAACAGGCAAGGTTAATAGGAAAAGATTTTTTTTATGGGTTATTACCTTAAGAATTCTGAAGCAACCAGATGTGAAAAGAGTATCCTCTCATTTTGAAGTATCCCACCCTATGAACTTACTATTATTCTGAGGATTTAAGTCTGCATATCATTTTTATACCTACATCAACGTTTGTATGCTCTATGGAACAAAGGTTTATGCTCCAATGCCAGAGCTAACATTAAAAAAAAATCCATCACATTTTACTCCTTTCAGTTTGAGCAGAATGTTGAAACATGACTTAGGAAATTATCCCCCCCAATTCATTTTTAATAAAAAGTGGGAACTGGATATGAGTTTTTAATAACACCTATGTATGCATTTAACTTTTATTTTTATATATAAAAAGTGAAGTGTGAGCTTTAGGCACACCCAATTAAGCTTTTCAAATAAAAAAAAATGAAAAGTTGGAAGTATTTTTGTGTTGTAGATTCCTTCAGGGTACAGGAAATGGACATTTTCATTTTGGGAGATTAAAAGACTATTTCCCTTGTCCTTTACTTATACACTCTCCCCACTTTTTTCCTCTTTAATACCATCAGTATAATTAGAGAATGAAATCTACCACAGAAGTTACATCTACATGACTCTGAACACTTACACTAGCTGCCTCTCCCCTTACTTGCTACCTCTCATGTAAATTACTGAACCTTTCTTTCAGCTCTTTGTTTCTTTCATTTCTCACCTAATTTTCTTTACTGCTCTCCCTGACCTGCATAGTACCAGAAAGAGAGAGATTAATAAATGTTTACTGTAATTTGTCTCCCTATATGGTAAGTATGCACTTGCAAGGGTATTCTTCACAAAAATTTTACCAATTGCATTGGATCTTGGATCAGTTTGGAATTGAGTAATAGGTCAGTAGACTTAGCTAAGATTGAGAGCTGATTCATTACTAGTTGGTCATCTTTGGTTTCATGAATAAAAGCGCTAGATCTGGAGTCTGGGAACCCAAGTTTAAATCTTAGGTCTTAGATGATGTGTGACTGGATAAGTTTCTTAACCTTTTCAGACCTCAGTCTGTTAAATTAAAGATTAGGCCCAATCACCTCTATGATCCTATTTAATTCTATATCTATGATGCTCTGAAATACAATTCATCATTACACATTCTGTTTTAAGGCCCAACAGATTTTCTACAGTATTTTTTTTTGGATTCTACTGAAGAAATAGAATTGTTACAGATTAAGTAAAATTTAAGGAAAAAAAAACTTAAAGGTTTTCTTTCTTTCTTTTTTTAAAATTAGAACACTAAAATTACTACCAGAATTATTACCTTATTCCTAGACTTCGTAAATCTCCTAAGAGCTCATCCTATTTTTGAGTTACATATTTTCTGGGGGTGGGGGGCAAAGAAATCTGGTAGTATTTATCTTATCCTTAATAAAATAAACTTGAACCAGGTGAACTTGTATCTGTACCTAGGTCATTTTTTTTAAATAATAAAAATACAAGTTCTGGCATATTATTGCTTTTTTTTATAGTGTTAGTAGAATATGCTCAGGGAAATCATCATTTGTACACCAAGGCACCACCACCTTCACTTCATATTTAATAAGTACATAGAAAAAGTACTTCCTGTAACTAGCTAGTCCTTATTAAAGGGGGATTCTTGAGAGGGAAGCTATTGTTAATTCAGTGAAGTTAAGCACACAGTGAAAACTTGGATGAAATGAGTTCCTGACTCAATTAAAAACCAGTTTTCAAAATAATCATTTGTTTGTATTCACTTGATTGTTATTTTAGGTTTGTTCTACCCCCTTTTTTCCTCACCCCCAAACCCCTCCCTACCACCATTCATGTATGGGAACACAGTCCTAATCTCAATTCTCATCTTTCTTATTCGTCTTTTAAAATATTATGAAAGGTTTTTTTTTAATGTATTCTAGTCTGAAGCCTTTGGACTAATGTAAGAGAGAAACCCCTATTATTCTTTGTTTAAAGTTCTCTTCTCAAGTAATGTTCTACTTCTCTTGTTTTGACAACCTCAGTAAGATTCCTTCCTTAAAGCTATTAGATGGTGACTGAAAAAGAGGCCTAGAGAATGATCTTCTACTCAAAATGGTAGATCTTTTCCCAGTGTTTTGAGGGAATTTGAATAAAGATCTAAGATTAGGAAGAAGTCCCAAATTACTTTTTTAGGAGTTTTAGATTTGGTTTTTGTTTGTTTGTTTGTTTTAGCATTTTTGTGTGCTATGTGTGCCTATGTTCACAGCTAAAAAGATCAAAGAAAGAATTCCAATCTAAGAATCTTCTGAATCCAAGTCTAATAGTAGTTGTTATAGACCATATTGTGCATAGTAGGTTCCTAATGAAAGTTTTCTAAAATGAACTGAATTGATTCCTCGAATGGCAATTATAGTCATGGTAGGTATAATCCATGATTTTATGCCATTAATCTTTGAGCTATACAAAAGTCAAGCTAAATATTAAATCTATATTTTACCTTTCATTGTGGAAAGTAAACTGGAATTGGATTCAGGACACAAGTTCAGATTCTTCCTCAGATAATTACTTGCTGTGTCATCATGGCTATATCACTTGTCTTCTTTTATTCCAGAATTACACGCTTGGGGCAGACATAACCCTAACACACCAATAGGTAAGAGACCTGTCAGATCCCCAGTCTGCTTTAGTCCATCTGCCAAGATGGTTTTACAAGGATGTGGCCATTGTACATGCTACAACTTCTTAGAGCCATAAGTAGAGAGTATTATGAGAGGAAAGAAAGTTAGCAATCCCCTTTGATCATGGTGGAAGAAGTATTACGAACCTTTATAACACCTATATGATTAAGGCATTACCACCCACTCTGTGATATCTAACTATGGTTTGCTGTTATATTATAGGGGTATTCCTTAGGAATTAGAGTATCTTCATAATATAGCTCATCATTTATTACTGGTGTGCTTGTCATTTTAATTTTTAGTTGATTATCTAGTCAATTAGGCTTGTATGTCAGAAAAAGGGCATTTTAATATGATGCACAATTGGGCAAAATTAATTAACTAATTAATTGATGCCACACCTATACCCACACAGAAGTCTGTGGAACACTCTCCTGAAGGCACAAATAAAGTGTGGAAAATTGAGGTCAAGCGTACATTTAGCAAAGAGGTAACATGGCTCCTAGAATACTATTTCTAGAGTCTTCAAGGTAGTCCCCTTAAATATAGTGTAGTTGTTTGCTTGTTTTTTGTTCCTTTGCTTGGTTTTTTTGTTTACATGTTGTTTGTTTTCTAGGATATTTCTAAAGACTTCAATTTGTATATAGTTTGTCCTTGGCTCCTCCTGTTTCTTTTTGCAATCACTGTGCTCAGCAGTGTACTCAATATATACTAGATGTTTTTAAATGTTTATTTATTAATTGATTGGGGCAAAGCCTTCTCTCAGCTATTCAGGAAATATCATTATACCAACAGAAAACAAGAAGTATTGGTTCAGGACAAAAACCACTTTCCATGCCACTATCTCTTAAGGGGTCAAGGTGCTCCCAGGAAATATCCATGAATTTCATGCTTCCATTCAAACACTGATTGTATAAAATATTGTCACAAATAGTGAGTATGAATTAACCCATTTATTCAAATTGATAATGAATAAAAATGAGAGAAATTAAACAGATTAAAATACAAAACAGAGCAAATTAGCTCTTCTTGTAGGAACCATATGTCTCAACTCAAACCAAGGAAAGGCTACTAATCTCACCTAAGGGGAACATTCCCAAAGGCTCTATAGAGGCCAGCTGAAAATCAAGAGCATGCTTAGGCTTTAGCTTGCTCTACAAATTTTCTTCTTCTTGCAATTGGTCCCAACAAGAGCCTGGAAATGTATTCATTCTCTCTCTTAAAGGAATCAGAATTAGGAGGACAGTGAAATGTCTTCAATAGAAATATGACATAATGAAGTAATGTAGGCCCAAAAAGAAATTGACTTATCCAAGATCACACAGTAACTTAATAACATTTCATTTAGAACATGCTGCATTCCATCAAAATTGGACTATTAGGTCTTTTTCTGTAATCAATATGCTACCTCTTGCTTTCAACACTCAGAAAACGTATTCAGTTTCATCTTTATATTTTAGGGATCTTTTAAGACAGCTCCAGTGCCATCTCCTTGGCACAGCTTTAGTCAAATTGCTGAGAGAATTCTCTTCCTCTTCAGAAATTCCTAAAAAAATTTTGTCCTTTTTGTTCAGTTAATCTCTACCTGGTATTATACTTACTAATGTATATGGCATAAGCTCTTCCACAGCTCAGTAGAGAATATATTCCTTGAGATCAGAAACTGGGGTATTTTCATCTTTTAAAAAATATTTAAATTTTCTAGTACCATGTCTGATATATAGGAGACGCCAATAAAGATAAACAGAGACACAGAGAGGAAAGACTGAAAAGAATGATTGAAAGACAGAGAGAGGATCTGAGAGAGTGAGACACACAGAGATAGACAGACAGATAAAGATAAAGAGACAGAAATAGAGTCAGAGAGAAGAGAGACATACAGAAATAAAGAAGGATGGACAAAAAGATAAAGAGACAGAGATGAGTTCTGATCAGATTGAACAGCTTTAGTTCACTAAACAATCTCCTACAATCCCAGGGAGAAATTTTCTTCTATAACATAAAGCTAAGCATATGTTTAGCTAATATGCAAAGCCATCACAGAAGTGGGTGGATAATAAAAATTTGTGCAAATGAATTGGATTATGTCTTCCTTCGTATGAATATTCCTACATCTAGAATAGCATATTCTATATAGAATAGAATAGAATAGAATAGAATAGAATAGAATAGAATAGAATAGATTAGAATAGAATAGTGGATAGACTAGAATTAAATAATGTACTAATTGGAAAATAGGTGCCAAATGACTTAGGGACAGGAGAGTTCTATAAAGTCTTTTCTTCTATTTTGAGTATTTCTCAATTTCACATTTGAAATTTTGTTTCCTTTGATTCTTCTCTTTCCTTTACCTTCCATAGAATCAATTAATAAGTTCTGTTATTTACATTCCATAACATCTTGTCTTCTCTATCACACCACAACTCACCTGTTTAAGCCCTCTTATTACCAACTAAAGCTAACCAGTAGCAATTTAATTCTCTCTCACATCCAAACTATTCATTAGGTCACCAATAGATTTAGCTTCTTTGTACATATCATCCCTGTTCTCAATAGCCTTAAACATTAGTATCTTTTTTTTCTTTTTTTATATTTTATTTTATTTTATAATAACTTTATATTGACAGAATCCATGCCAAGGTAATTTTTTAACAACATTATCCCTTGTACTCCCTTCTGTTCCGATTTTTCCCTTCCTTCCTTCCACCCCCTCCCCTAGATGGCAAGCAGTCCTATATATGTTAGATATGTTGCAGTATATCCTAGATACAATATATGTTTGCAGAACCGAACAGTTCTCCTGTTGCACAGGGAGAATTGGATTCAGAAGGTAAAAATAACCCCAGGAAGAAAAACAAAAATGCAAATAGTTCACATTCATTTCCCAGTGTTCTTTCTCTGGATGTAGCTGCTTCTGTCCATCATTTATCAATTGAAACTGATAAACTCTCCTCCCTAAACATTAGTATCTAAGGAGAATAGTTCAGACTCTTTTTGCCTGATATTCAACCTCTTCACAATTGATTTTTCCACTTATCTTGTCCATATTCTCTATGTTCTATGCAAGTCAAATTAGGAGCCATATCTTGAATATGATCCAAGTATTATAACTGTAAATCCAAACCCACTCCCTTTTCCTCCCCATTCTACATCATTTTTCAAGCCTAAGTTCATGAAAATGAAATTTCAGCCCCTTCAGAGAAGTGAACTGAACTTCCAAGGACAGATTAGAAATTAGAAAGAAAGAAAAGGGGAAAAGAAAAAAAAATTCCAATTAATAATCATTTCCTTAGATCAAGATCCTGCCTTATCTTAGATTCATTTTCTTTCTTCTTTTCTGAATAAAAATTATCCCATCAGGTAAGATTATTTTGCCTACAACATAAACCATTCCCCAGTTATGTTTATTTGCCTAAAATGTCTGATTTGGAGTATTCTAAGCTCCTGATAATGACATATCATAATAGCATATCTGAGACATATTGGATATTTGTCAGAAACAAATAAACCAAACCATATCTGAACAAAAATAAAGTATTTACAATATATCTAACCAAGAGATTACTCAATTATTTGAACCCCAAGGAAGCCCAAGGGATTCCATTTTTGATAGATCCAAATAGTGAATGTTGTGTGTGTGTGCATGTGTCTGTGTGTGTCTGTGTTTGTATGTATGTATGTATATATTTAATAAGAGAGAGACAAAATCTACTTGCACCCATTGTTATTTGTTCTGCTTTCTGAGGCCAAGCAGAACAGGTTTAATTCTTGGACAAATAAAAGATAAAATCCACATGGCAGACACTGAATGGTATAAAAATAGTTGTGCATTCACCAAAGCAAGAGGGTAGGAAAAGTCTGTCAAAATGGAGAAGCAAACAGTAGTGTCAGGCAGATGAACCAAAGGACAAGAGGGGGGAAAATTCAATCTTAAAAAAAAAAATCAGTGGCTGAAAGCTATTAAGTTCACTCTTCTAGTTCAAAGGGACTGGAAACGGCAATTTGTCAGGGAACTGTTGTCACTCTAGATGCCCACAGTGGGTCTCTTTGAAGCCCCTGATTGTCTACAGAAGGCTCTGGCAAGTTTTTCTCTTCTAAGGTCAGTATTTCCTCACTTTAGCACATTTCTGTCACAGTAATTGTGACTCTTCCTAATTCAATCAACAAAAGTGCTTTTCTTCAGACTTCAAGTTGAAGTGATGTCCATATGTTCTGATTCTGTCTACACAACCCATTTGATTACTCTGTTGCTTTGGATGGACTGAAGTTCTGCAGCCCCTCCAGAGAGGGGGAGAAGAGAGAGAGAGAGAGAGAGAGAGAGAGACAGAGAGACAGAGAGAGAGACAGAGAGACAGAGACAGAGACAGATAGAGACAGACAGTCAGAGACAGGGAGAGGAGAATAAGTAGGGGGAGGGAGAGAGACAGAAAGAGAAAGAGAGACAGAGAGACAGACAAAGAGACAGGCAGAGACAGAAACACACACAGAGAGACACAAAAGAGGCAGAGACAGAGACAGAGAAACAGAGAGAGACAGACACAGACACAGAGACAGAAATAAAAACAGTAACAGGGAGACAGAAAGGCAAAGATGAGTCAGGGAGACAAAAACATAGAGGTAGAAAGAAAGACAGACAGATTACAGAGAGAAAGACAGAGAGACACAGAGAAGTAAGGAGCACAGAGAAAGACAGAGAGACAGAGGCAGAAACACAAAGAGATAAAGAGAAATAGAAAAAAAGAAGAGAAAGAGACTGAGACAAAACAAAGAGATAGAAAGAGCTAATGGAGAAGATGAAACAGAAATAGAGAAAGATACAGAGAAACACAGGCACAGAGACTTAAGAGTCAGAAAGAGACACAGAGAGAGAGAGAGAGACAAAGACATAGAGAAAGAAAGTCATGCAAAAAGGCCTCAGAGAGACAAAAATAGAGATATAGAGATAATAAAAGAAAGATAGGGCAAGAAAGAAAGAAAAGAGAGGGTGAAAGAGGAAGGTGAAATAAATGGAGAAGGGTAAGGAAGAGAAAAGAAAGGGAGAGAAGGGGAAGAGAGTAGGAGAGAGGCAAAAGAAAGAAAGAAGGAAAGTGATATGGGGAGTAATGGGGAGAGAGAGAAGGCTAGAAAACCTAAAAAGGAATCATTCAGCTAATTGAGATTTGTGGAAAGGAATAGAGGATGTCTAAGTGCCAACAGGACCTGTAACTTTTTGTGCCAGGATAATCAGGATTAGAGAGTACAGCAACAATCAGACTTTGTATATCCAATTTTATTATATTAGCTAGCAGAGATGAATGAAGGATATAATAATTGCCATAACAATTGATATTTCTAGAATATTTCCCCTTTTACAAAATACTTTTCCCATAATTGGTTATATATTACAAGTATTATTATTCCTATTTTATAGATGAAGAAACTGAGGCTTAAATTTATTAAGCAAATTGCTCTGAGTCTCAGTGATTAAATACGACAGAATAGATTTGAACTCAAATATATTTCCCATTACAATTTGAGTATTATTTCCACTGCAAAACGCTGCCTTTCCATAATAATTTGCAAAACAAATGGTTTTCCATCTGTCCACGGACATGATGTAAATGGAATGGCAATTGTACTTCATGAGGCTGGGTGAGAGAAAAGGAGAAAAAACCTTCTGATAATAGCTGACATTTACATAGAACTCTTAATGTATGCAAAGCCCTTTATATGTATATGTCATGACATTTGAGTCTCTCAATAATTCTGTGACATTAGTACAGGCTGTGACTCATCGCCATTTTACATTTGAGGAAACTGAGGATCAAAATATTAAGAGAATTGCAAGTAATCACATAGCTACTCAGAGTTCAAGGTTGGATTCGAATCAAGTCTTATCTGACATCATCCAATTCATATACCTGAATTCTCCCAGAATTCTGGTTATAATTAGCCATTCTGTGGTGCAAGCAAATTCTACTATATCTTCCTTACTGGTATTGCTTCAGTTCTGACCCTACCATTGTGCTGACTACTGCTGTTGCTGCTTAGGACCACTAGTCCCAAGTAATGGGATATCAAAAAGATACTTATTTAAGATATTCATAACCTCAATGTGGTTTTATCCTTAATGTAACTGAAATGCCACCTTAAGAATGGAGAAATTTGAGGAGATGTGCACCTCTCATTTTGTGTGACCTAAGAAAATATATTTATAAAGTCATCTGTCAGTCCTTTCTTATTTGCTCAGCCAAACCTATTGGGCAAATCACCTCAATAAACAAGGACAAACCAAAAATGTCTCAGGAACAATTCAGAGCAAAATGAAACCAATTTAAGGATCCAAGGAGTTCCAAAAACTAACCAGAAGGAGAACTCATGGAAGAAGGGAGAATGCAGAGCTGATAGCAAAGATGTGGGTTGGAGAAGCTCGAAGGACGAGAGAGGTGGGCCTCATCTGAACAGCTGTGTACCAGATGCCATTGCCTTGTAGCCTCTGGGGATGCATTTATAGCAAGCAACCAAAGAGAGGATATGGTAGAAAGAATATGGAGACATATTTTCCCTGTTACATACATATGACTTAGGCTGGAGGAGGGGTAGAGGTTGGAGAATAGGATGGAGGAAAAGAAGGGAAAATATGAAGAAAGTGAGATGGGAATTATCTGAAACACTTCAAACATCAGAAATAACATGACTAGCACTTTCCTGTGTACGCTCCCAAATAGAAGGGATTAGTTGACATGTGCACTTTGGAATCCCTACCACAGGGTGGTCATTAGTTAAAACATACTGGGGCATTTGAACTCCGCATGCTATCGCTGGGATGTCTTCTGGAAAGGGGAGATTGCTGAAGAGACTATCCCATGGTTTAAACAAATAATAATTATCCCTACAGTTACCTCAGTCAATCAATAAGCACTTATTAGCACCTACCAAGTTCCAGACTCTATGTTAAATATTGGAATACAGGTAAAAATAGGTTTTTTTTCCTAAGTTGTTCTGCACACATTTATTAATTCAGGAGCAGAAGTCTATGTTGATTTGATATCAAAAGAAATTATACTTTGAAATATGAAAAGATATTCAGAAAAAAAAAAACATTCACCAACTCCCACCATTTTCAGTGATCTGAATTCATGCTAGAAAATGTTGGGATCTTGATATGCTTTCTCTAGAAGTAAGACAGAAGGTTAATTCAAAGGTTTTCACAGAGTTTTGAGCTTTACTCTTTTAATGCCTGTATGGTGTGCATGACCTATATCGTGCTATTGTATATGTCTCAAAAATAGGAGAGAAATATCCCCACTCATGTGCAACTGGGCATGTTATCTACATCAAGATAATATGGTACATATGTATATGTGTCATTGTTTCACATTCATTCATCAATACCCTCAAGGAGATAGATTTCACAGCCATAAAATCTTGGTAATTGGGAGAAATTATTTGGCTTTAGCTGCCTGATATATAATTTGGGGGTATCCCTAGGAGACATATCTTCTGAGATGATATAGTCACACAACTGAACAAAACAGAGAATTCAACATTAAGACTTATTTGATTTCTATTTCTTTTATTCTCTTCTTTTGAAAAAAAAATAAATTGATATATTTATTTCTCTGCTATAGTTCAAGGTCTTTGGACATCATGGTTAGAAGGCAAAGACAGAAGAACTAGCAGGGCTAAAAGGAGACAGGTACACTATTATACTGTGGGTAGAGTTTTTATTTGGTGTAACTATTCAAGAAATTAATTTGAAACTATACTCAGAAAATTACAAATTGGACTTAGTGATACAAATATTAGGTATATCTCAAAAAGATAAAAAGCAAATAGAAAAATTCATATGTAAAAGGATTCTTATTGTAGGATTCTTTTGTTCTAACAGATAGTTAGAAATGAAGTAGGTATATGCAAATTGTAAAATAACAAAAAGTATGTTAAACAAATTTAATGGAGGATTATTATACTGTAAGTAAGGCATAGGATGAAATAAGAAAAATGGAGAAAACTAATCAAATTGATCAACTAATGAAAAGGGAATTGAACAGATCCTAAAGAACAATTTATATGATGACCATGATAATGTAGGGATAAACAACTTCAAAAGATCATAGAACTCTAATTATCATTGCTCATAGCTTAAGAAAATTGATGGTATAGTTCACCACTTACCTTTTGACCAAGAAAAAATGAGTTAGAGATTGCAAATGAGACATGCATTTTGAGACATGATCAATATGTTAATTTTCTTTTCTTGACTGTAATTATTTGTTACAAAGGTGAGCATGGGGAGGTGATTTGGGGATCATTTTGAGGATAGTGGTATAGATGCAAAAAGAGAGAAGATAATAAAATATCAGAAATATTGAATGCCAAAAAGCACAAAATAAGGCACGACCAGGGCTATTTTATTACTTCCATGTTAATTTATACATAAAAAACTTAAACATAATAAAATTTCTCATCACAAAGGTGAGAAGCAAGTAAAATATTACCATATATTTTATTTCAGAACACAAATATTTCTGTATTTCTTTGGGCTTTTACAGTTGCCTCAATCATAAGTTTAAAGCTACTGACTTATTTAACAGTCATTCGTAATGACTATAATTTGCTCCACAACAGACAGAACAAATCTTTAGCATAATTCAGAAGTAGTACAAAGTTATCTGTTAATGAGTGAGTGTATTATTCCTCCCCAGTGATTAATTTAAGTGGAGGAAATGGAAAGAATGCCTTAACCCGAATCCAATAGTAAACCCAGACTTAAACATTAACCTAGTAAACCTTAAATCTAGGCTACAATAGTAGCAATTTCTGTCATTCTATTGCCACAGGTTGCTAGAAATATAATTTTGGTCATGCAGGCATTTCATCTATCTCCAAACATTGCTTTTGGTATTTTGTCTACACATATGAGATTCACTTATAATGAATTTATGGACTTGATTCATTCTGGTATATGTGATGGTATTCAAGTTTCCTTCTAAATCACAATTAAATTATAAGCCAATGGATATTTCTTGCTGACCTCAGTATGTCTTAGATACTAATCTGTCTTACTAAAGATGAGGAATCTAATAGTGTAGAAGAATCAATGACCCACTTGGATCAGGACACATTAACTGGATCTGCAAGCTTTTGCTCATCATTTATTTCCTGTGACCCCACTTTTATTTTCTATTTAACAATAATATTCCACTAAAATATGTAAAGTTTCTTTTTATTTCTATGGTTCCATCAATTTTTATGAATACTCTAATAATAAAAAAGTAAAAGGGTAGCCACTATACTAACCAGTTTGATGTTTCCAAAAGATCTACAGGTTTTTTAATGGTGAAGAGCAGGTAAGTTCATTCATAAGAGGTAAGTTTTCTGTTGCCAAAGCATTGTGTATAGGCTCTTGATATTTCCTCCATATTTTCAGGAATTTGGCAAATAATTGCTCAGGCACATCTGGTATCCAACTGGTATTCTATGATTTTGTGGATCCAGGGTTCCCATTGTAGGCCAGGTGAAGAAAGGCCCTGACAAACACAGATCAAAGGACTCTAAGTGCTGGTTACACACCCTGTTGGCCCTCAGGCACTGCATGCCCATTTGATCTGGCCATCACCATCATATTAAACTAGATGAGAACATCCCATTTATTTTTTTCATTCAAGACCCTCAGAGATGCCAAAAGATGCTTCTTGAATGGGTGCTACACTCTATTGAAAGTCAATTCACTTTTTTTCCAGATGAGCCCTTCCCTTTCCAAAATGGGTCCATATGGAATTAGCTCAAAGTGGAAATAAATTGGAAGTTACAGTTCATACCATTTGAGAGTTGTTGAAAATTTTGACTTGCTTGGAATAGACCCATATAAACAAGGAATCTGAATTGGTTAAATTGGAGCTTTCATCTCTCTCATCCTTTCTCTCAGTCTTATATAGACTCACTTTAAATGGCAATTTTGAGTACATTTTCCTCTCTATAGAGGTTTTTATGTCTTCTTAAAAATGTGGAAGATTTTAATGTTACAGAAAGGGATCTAGGAATTTTAGTGAATTACAAACTCATTATGAGTCAAAGATGTGATATGGCAGCCAAAAAGATAATGCCATTTTAGGCTTCATTGAGAGGTACATTATCAAGGACTATAGAGATAATAAATTTGGAGTATTGTGTTATGTGGTTTGTTCTGGGTGCCACATTTTAGGAAGGACACTAATAAACTGCAGAGATTCCAGAGGAGGACAACCAGAAAAGCTAAATGACTAGGATTCATGCCATTAGAGAAACCTGAGATGCTTAATCTAGAGAAGATTGGGCAAATAACAAGAATTGCCTTCAAGTATTTAAAAAACTGTAATGTGTAAAAGGGATTAAATTTGCTCTGCTTGACCTCAGAGAGTAGAACCGGAAAGCAAGTGGTAAACGATATAAAGATGTAAATTAAGTTTGCCATTAAAGAAGACATTCTAAAAGCTGGAGCCATCCAAAAGTCTATTAGACTGCCTAAGGAGATAGAAGGTTTCTCCTCATTGAAAGTCTTTGAGGAAAAATTGATTAGCCACTTCTTGGTGTCTTGTAGAGGCAATTGTTGGTTATATATTGATTGGCCAAATGTCTAGCATGGTTCCTTCCAAGCCTGAGATTCTTTGTTATCATTTTAGTCCTCAAAGTGTACAAGATAAGGTTCAACCTTCTTTTTTTTCTCCCTAAATTTGAGGATACCTAAAATTCCAGATTTGAGCTGGAACATTAATTGTCTCTTGGTTTACTCATCTGCAACATAGAAATAAATCTAACACCTATCTCATAGAATTCCTGTGAGGCTTAACTGAGATAACATATGTAAACTACACTAGCTATTTTTAACTTCACTAGTTATTTTTAATACTAATATTAGAATAGGCTAATAGTTCTGAGGTTAATTCAGACAAGATAATTTATAGGGGACAAGGATAATATTCTGATTTCCAGCTTATCTATTTCTAAAATTGCATGCAATCCAGAAGCAACTAGGTAAATGTGCATTTGCCCTTTGGGGATAAGAATGTTCATTCTGATTTTGGGTGAAGCTGAATCTAAAACATTTGTATACAGCCAAATTGAAAACTGAATCCCTTCTTCCTCCTTCATTTGAAAATGCCTGTTACTATCATATATGAAAAGTAAAAAGCTGCATTTTTTAAAAATCCCATATTAAATGAAAAGTAGAATTTTTGCATCAAAGATATGTGTATTTAAATAGCAATGTTTCAAAAGTGTCTTTCCTTGCTTCTCTGATTTTGAGGCCATTTTCCCCCCATGTTTATTCTAAATCCTAACTTTGCCTTGCTCTCATAGGTTGCTGATGTTTGAATAAATCCAAATAACTTCATTTCATGGCCAATCATTTTTCCTATGGAATTTAGTGAAAAATAAGAGAGGCCGAAAGGATAATTCTCTTTCTCTTTGAACAAGTTTAAGTGTTATTTTTTTCAATAGGCCACGACATATTGGCATAGACACATCTGCAGTCTTTGCCACCACCAACACCCCCTTTGTATGTACAAATAAAGCAATTGTCATGTGCATATGAACACCTGTATTTACACTTACCTGCTTTGGCCTGACACATTTATTTGATCCCTTTCACTTGAAGGGGTTTTGCACACATCCCTAAAAGCATGACTATGTTGGTCCATCCTTTTTCCTCCCCAGTGATTTCCTCACCACAAAATTGCCATAGTCTACTGATGCTTTATTGTATGCTGTTTAAAGATTAGTTGATGGCCCTGCTAAGATCTGTTTTGCACCTGTAAGCTGGCCTCATAAGATGCTAAAACTGTCAGAATAATCTCTTGGGCCAATGCTTAATCAAATCTTTACATGACAGGGTTACTCTAGAGGAAGTCCTTTTCAAGGCAGATGTTTGAATCCTGTCATGTCTTATTTTTCAGGATGGCCTCCATAAAGCGAAACCTGTTAAAAGAGGCCTATTTTAAAGGGGCTTGTCTTCTGCAAAAGAAGAAAGCCACCTGGATCTAAATAAAACAGGGATGATAACATGAAATTTGATACTTCATACTTAAAATTTCTAATGCCTCATTCTAATTTTTAAAAAAATCACAGAAAAATCCTACAATACATTGTTTACAAGAACCACATTTCAAGCAGAGAGACACACACAGTGTAAAAGGTAAGGAGCTGGAGCAGAATCTATTGTGTTTTGACTGAAACAAAGAAAATAAGGTTAGCAATGATGATCTCAGAAAGAGCAAAAACAAAAACAGATTTAATTAAAAGAGACAAAAAGGAAACTATATTTTGACTAAAGATGCCATAGACAATGAAGTCATGTCAATACTAAACATCTATATATCAAATGATATAGAATCTAAATTTTTGTTGTAGAATTTGAATGGGTTATAAGATGAAATAGATAATAAAATGATACTATTGGGGGACCCCAACTTCCCCATCTCAGAACTAGATAAATCTAACCAAAATAAAAGAACTTTTTAAAAAAAGTTATTCATTTCTCAAGAAAACTGAATAAGAATAGTGAGGAATATACCTGTTTTTTGGTAAGCTGTATATGACACCTACACAAAAACTGACCATGTATTAGTATGTTAAAAATCTCACAACTAAATACAGAAAATCAGAAATAGTAAATATATTCTTTTCAAAACATGATCCAACAAGAATTATATTCAATAATGGTCAATGGAAAAAGGGATTATCAAGGAATAAGAAATCAAGTAATGTAATTATTTTAAAAAGTGGGTCAAAGATAAAAATCACAGAAACAGTCAATAATTTCTTTTACAAAATGACAACAATGAGACAGTACAGACAAAATTTGTAAGAAGCAGCTAAACTAGTACTTAAGGGAAACTTTATATTTCTAATTGCTTATATTAATGATATCAAAAAATAAGAAAAAGCAGATCAATGAATTGGGCATACAACAACAACAAAAAAAAACTAGAAAAAGAACAAATTAAAAATCCATAATTAAACACAAAATTGGAAGTCCTGAAAATTAAGGAAAACATTAATAAAACTGAAAGTAAGAAAATGACTAGACTAATAACTACAAGCTGGTCTTATGGAAAAAAATAAAATAAACAATTGGCTAATATGATTTTTTAAAAAAGAAAGAATGATTAATATGAAAAATAAAAGAGGGTAAATTTACCTTCAATGAAGAGGAAATTGAGACAACTGTTAGGAGTTATTTCATTCAATAAATTTGATAATCCAAATGAAATGAATGGATATCTACAAAAAATGTAAGTTGCCCAGATTAACAGAATAAATAAAATAATAATCTAAACTTAGAAAAAGAAATTGAATAAGCCATCAATTAACTTCTTAAGGAAAAAAATAAACAAAACAAGAACATATGGTTTCACAATTGAATTCTTCCAAAAATTTAAATATTGATTCAAAACTGTATAAAGTATATGGAAAAAAATAGATGAATATAGAGTCCTACCAAAATTCTTTTTATGACACAAATATGATGCTGATACCCAAATCAGGAAGCAAGAAAACAGAGAAAGAAAATTATAAACCAAATTTCCCTAAAGAAGAATGATGCAAAAATTTAAAATAAAATACCAGCAAAGAGATTACATCAATATATCACAAGGATTATAAACTATGATAAGGTGGGGTTTATATTAGGAATTCAGGGTTACTTCATGATTAGGAAAACTATCAGCATAATTCATCATATCTAAAACAAAACCAAATAATTATCTCAATGCATGCAGAAAAAGCTTTTGACAAAATACAGCACCAATTTCTATTAAAAAACATTAGAGAGCACAGAAATAAATGCAATTTATCTTAAAAAATAATGAGTAATACTTATTTAAAACTATCAGCAAGTGCAATCTGTAATGGGCATAAGCTAGAAGTCTTCACAATAAGATGTAAAGCACCCATTATAAGCTTTGTTATTTAATATTGTACTAGAAATGTTAGTAATAATAATGAGAGGAAAAAAGGAAGGGAATTAAAATAGGCAATAAAGAAATGAAACTGTTACTCTTCGCAGCTGATCAGTGTTATATGTAGAAAATCCTAGAATCAACTTTAAAACTATTTGAAACAATCACCTTAGCAGAATTGTAAAATATGATATAAATCTACATAAATTATTATCATTTCTATGTATTACTAACAAAGCCCTGCAATAAGAGATAGAGAAATTCCATTTAAAATAACTTCAAATAAATACTTGGAAGTCTAATTGTCAAATAAAAACCAAGAACTATATGAGAACAACTATAAAACATTTCTACACAAATAAAACCCTACCAGAATAAGTGGAAAACATTAATTGCTCATAGATAAGCCAAAGCAATATAACAAAATGATAATTAAATTTAAAATGATCTATTTTTTCAGTGTCATATCGAACTATCAATATTGTATTTTGTAGAGCTAGAATACGACAAACTTGATCTAGAAGATAAAGATTCAAGGATATAAACAAAATCAATGAAAAAAGTTATACAAATGATAACCATACCAGATTTTATATATATTAGAAAGGGATAATTTACAAAACTATTTGTCACTGGTCAATAAATAGAGTAATGGATCAATGGAATAGAAAAGATTCAAATTACAGTATTACAAATGACCATATGAATTTAGTCTATGATTAATCCAAAGATTCAAGCTTTTGGAACAAAAAACTAATTATTTGACAAAAAATAACTCTTGGCAAAATTGAAAATTGTATGGAAGAAACTAGTATAAATCAATGTATTATACCCAATATTAAACCAAGTTAAAAAATGGATACATGGTTTACACATAAATGATGATGCCATGAATAAATAAAGAAAGCATGGATTGATTTTTCTGTCATAATATACAGATAAGGGAAGAGCTTAAAACTAAAGAAGAAATATAAAACAGTACAAAGTATAAAAGAGTTCATTTTAATTATATAACTATAAAATGTTTTTTGCATAAATAAAACCAATGCAAGAAAAAATTCTGAGGAAAGCAGAAAACTGGGGGCAAGGAAAATTTTGCAACACATATCTCTCATAAATACCTCACTTCTCAAATAGATAGAGAATTGAGTCAAATTTATAAGAATATGAGTTATTCCCCAGTTGATAAATGGTCAAAGGGCATGAAGAAGCAGTTTCCAGAGGAAGAAATTACAGCTACAAATAGTCACATAAAAGGTTCAAATCACTATCGCTTAGAGAAATGAAAATTAAAACTATGGAGTGCCACCTCATACTATCACAGTGGCAAACAAGAGAAAAAAGGAAAATTTTGGATGTTGGAAGGGATATGGGAAAACTTGGACACAAATGCCTGGATGGTGGAGTTATGAGATGATATAACCTTTCAGTTCAGCAATTTGGAACTATGACAAAGGGACTACAATACTATGCATACCCTGTGATTCACTGTTATCTCTGCTAGATCTATATCCCAAAGACATCCCCCAAAAGGGGAAAGGATTTAATTGTACACAAATATTAATAGCAGTTCTTTTTGTGGTAGCTATAAATTGGATATCAAAGGAATGTCCAAAGAACTGCCTATTTATTTTACTTAAGAAATGGCAAGCAGGATGATTTCAGGAAAGACCTGTAAAGACTTAGTTAAAATGATGCATAGTGAAGTAAACAGAATCAGAACATTCTACACAGTCAGCAATATTATTTGATGAAGAACTATGAATTCTAATTCTAAATTCTAAATTCTTAACAATTCAATGGTTCAAGACAACCAGAAAGTACTAATGAGGAAGTCTACTATCCATCTCCAGAGAAAGAATCAATATTGATTGAATATGGACTGAAGCATGCTATTTTTATTTTCATTTTAATTCCAATCTTCTGGTACAAAAGCACTAATGTGGAAATGACTTCCATAATTGCACATCTATAATCTATATCTGATTGCCACCTCAAGGAGAGAAGGATGGGAGGATGGATAGATAGAAAATTTTTAAATGGGAGGAAGCACAGAAAAATCCAACATAAATTCAAGAATTAGCCAAGAGCTAATAGCAAGTATTTAGTTTAATTTTTATAGTTAGTATAGTTAATATTTAATAAATAAATATTTGAATAACAAGAACATTTATCTGAGAAAATATTGCTGCACATATATAAATGGAAAGAAAATCAGCACTCAAAAGTGCTACATAGATAATACCTTCTAATATTAATAGTTCAGTGTTGTTCTATACTTATAACAATTGTATTTCTATTTTTAAATATAGTTGTTTCAGTACTTAGAATTGTTTGTTTCAGCATAGAAAAAGTAAGCATTGATATGTCCTGAATAAGCACTGATGGGAATTTTGAGTTATACTGTTCTATTACCCATGGCAAAGAGAAGAGAAAAACAAGATGTAGAGCTTGTGGCTTTGGGGATAAATTCCATCCATTCCAGTGATATCATCTAGCCCATGAGCAAAATGGATGGATCTGGAGCCATGCTTGTGTAGTCATTATGTAACTTAGCCTCCTGGGGGTGGTTTATATAGTTACCAAAACCCTGAGATGGAATTATAGCTCTATCTTTCATGATCATCTGTTGTTTATTCTATACATCATTTATAAAACCATTTTCTCTCCCATAGAACATGGTCCCTTGTCTTCAAAATGTATCTCATGTTCATTCCTAAGCCTTCCCATTCTTGTGCTGCTCTTTTGTAACCTCCTGCCATCCATAATTTATTCTTTTCTCCTTCCCATGGCTATTCTACTTATGTTTACTTCATCATCTTCTTGTCCTTGTTGTAACTTTCACTGATTGATGTTTTCTCTTTCAATTGCTGCCAACTTTTCTACTTTTTAACCTCAATTCACCATTTTCCCATTTTCATCTTTCCTATGATTTATGTAGCCCACTGATAACTGACTTATTAATTGATTGATGTTTTGATCATTCAATTAGGTTGAATCCTGCAAACATCTTAAACGATTGATATGAAAGTTATTGAACTAAGAACTAGGGATATAAAGACAAAAACCAGCCTCTACCCTCGGGTAGTTTACAAATATATTAATTTAAAGCTTCTGAGAAGAGCATTAACACTGAAGAGGATGGAGAGGTTTCATAGAGTAGATGGTATCTGAGTTGAGTGTTGATGGAAGAAGATTCTGAAATTAAAAAATAAAGAGGTAATAATTAGATTTAGCATTTTAGGGTACTATAAGCATCATAAAACATTTTATATGTATTGCCTCATTTGACTGTTGAAACAACACTTAAAATAGGTCTTGTTATGAGTTGTGTTTTCTAGATGAGAGAAACAAGTTTGGAAGAGGTTAAGTTAATAATAGCCACATAATTAGTGAGTGGTTAAGGCAAGATTTGAATTCAGGTTTTTCTGACACCAAGTCCAAACGAAATATTGAGTTTACTTATGACTAACATTAAAAAGTCCTTCAGAGTCTCTATTCTGCCAGTGACAGGAAAATAGAATATAGATAGACAGATAGATAGACAAATAGAGATATGTATGTATATGTATGTATATATAACATATATGTATTTTTATGTAATACATAAATAGGCTAGACATGTATGTGCATGTGTATGTATATGTATGTATGTGTATAAGTATAGGTGTATATGTGCATTGTGTATGCGTATATACACATAATATATATGTACAGGCATGTATTATATATGTATATATGTGTGTGTGTATATAAAATACCACACACACATACAATATGTGTTTATATGTAGGTGAATATTTGCATACATGCATGCACACAAACACACATATATGTTATATGTGTGGGTGTGTATGTGTAGGTATATTGTGTACATATGTAGACTGTTTATATAAAATTTGTGTGTGAAATGTGTGAATATGTATATAAGCATTTTGTATTTACTGTGTACTTTTCTGTTTTCCATTTATCTATATCTATAGAGAAATATATGTAGCAATACATACACATGTATGTGTGTATATCATACATCCATGTATATCCACATATGCACATGTACATGTTTACATGTGAATATTTCTGTTGAAAATATTTGTAATTCTGTTAAACATTTTTATCAATAAGCCTTCACAATTAACCAAGAAATTAGTGTACACTTTTAGGTCTTCCTTTTATCTATCTATCTATCTATCTGTCATTAATAATTACCTATCTGTCACTTCTGATTCCCAGAGTTTGAAAATCACTAGCATTCATCATAACATGGCATTTGCTCCTCATGGAGCCTATGTGCCAGTTCTGAGATGGTTGAAAGTAATCTTTTACATGGTTTTCAGGATGTGTATTCACGAGCTTGCCTTGAAGTCCACTGTCCCTAAGGAGTCTTCTCTATCCTCAACATGGCTCAGATATCTTTTATCCAAGATGAGCTGCTGCAATTGGTTAAGCAAATATGTAAGATTTGTTTTGTGTTTGCTGTCTCTTTTTTTGGGGGGGAGGAGTGGGGGGAAGGTTGATTTTGGTTTTGGCTTCTATTTCCATGAGTCAGCAGATTCTATCATTTGTGAACAGAATATTGGACTTTGAGACAGGAAGACCTGGGTTAAAACCTATCTCCAACACTAACAATGTAAGTCTGGGCAAATCACTTACTATTAAATCTGCAGTTTCATCATCTGAAAAATGGGAGTAATAACAGCATATAGAGTTTCTGGTAATATGAGTATTATAATATTTGTGAAGTACTTTGCAAACCTTAAATTATCAAAATGCTACATGTTGTTTCATATCCCAAGTGAGCCAAGGCTCTTCCTTGGGGTTCACCATATTTAGAGCAAAGGAGATGAATAATAAATCAATAAAGAAACTTAAGAAACAATGGTTAGATAAGTAGAGTGATAGCCAAACAGAAGTCATGTTATAAATTGAGGGAGAATTATTGCATCATTTCAATCATGTCTGATTCTTTGTGACCCTATTTGGGGTTTTGTTGGCAAAGATACTGGAGTGGTTTGCCGCTTTCTTCTCCAGCTCATTTTATAGATAAGGAATTTGAAATAAACAAAGTTAAGTGAGTTTCCCAGAGTCATACAACTAATAAGTATCTGAGATAAGATGGTGTTTCATGTTGATTACAAAACCAATGCACTTTCCACTATGTCATCTAGTTATGTCTTTATTTCAGTACAATTCATTTCTTTTGTTTTTTTTTTTAATTTTTTAATTTTATTTTAATTTTTATTTAATTTTAATTTAAATTTTTAAATTTAATTTAATTTAAATGTAATTCAAAACACTATTCTAAAGAGTTCCTTAGATTTTATCAGACTAACAGGAGTGCTCATTAAAAACAAACAAAAAAATTTGCAACCCCTCCTATAGATAAAGAGGTAAAGACCCTCTTCCCCTACCACTGTAGGAAGAGTTTAACATGAATCTGAGAGACATAAAGAATGACTAATCATATACTAGGTAAAATGAGGAAGCTAGGAATGAGCTTTAGGAGAAAAGGCAAATTTGGTTTTGAACATGATGGGTCTGAATGACAAAACATTGAAGTGACTGGTTTGGTAGATAATGCTGGAACAGATAAGAGATTTATGACTTTTAAGCTTAGAAGTAATTTTGTTGAAGACATGAAAGTAGATTAACACATTCTATTAAAAACTTCTATATAACACCTGTAGTTTTTCTTAAGCAAATACAGTAGAAATATACATGCACAAATTTAAAGATAGATATAAATGTATGTATATATATATATATGTAGATATATACATGTAGATATAAATAGATAAAGACATACGTATGAGAAAATTGACCTATTAACTAATAAATTGATTCATCTACAGATTGATAGAAAGAGAACATCTAATTTTAAAAAAATAAAAAACTTGCTTCTTGAATCATTAAAATTCACTATAAAATGAAGACAGAATACTTAGTTATGATACTGAATTGAAAGTTGTGAAATATTCTTCTGAATCACTTAGTTTTTAAAAAATACTGAAATTACAAAATATTTTATTTTTATAAAATGCTTTAAAGTTTGCAAAATATTTCCTCACAAAAACATTGTTTGTTAGGATTGAGTCTGCTCTAAAAGAGTGCCAGACTGTTTGAAAAGTCTTCTCTCTATTAGATTGTATGCTACTAGAAGCCAAAATTCATATTATTGTTTGTAATTTTTACATATACTAGTGACTTAATAAATTGTGAAGGAATGGATAAATCTATCTAACAGATGGAGCATGTTGAGATTCACAGATCAACTATAATTTGAGAAATTAGATAATACGAACCTCATTAACCTTCCCTAGAAATCCCCAGAGAATACAATCCAACAGGAGTCATTCATTTTCAGTCATACTTGGACTTTAAAACAGGAAAAAGTGCAAAATTCTGCCATCTAGTGGTCATAAAACTAAACACAGCTAAAGTGACAGCCCCAGAGATACAATGCAGAACTTTTGTTCTTTATCTTAATCTCTTTCTGTCTCTGTCTCTCTCTTTCTCTCTGTCTGTCTCTGTCTATCTCTCTGTCTCTTTCTGACCTTTTTTGTATATGTATATGTCTGTCTCTCTCTTTCTCTCTCTCTTCTCTTCCTCCTCCTCCTCCTTCTTTTCCTCCTCCTCCTCCTCTTGCTTCTCCTCCTCCTCCTCCTCTCCTCCTCCTGCTCCTCCTCCTTCTCTTCCTCCTCCAATTTCAGAATGTCTCAAGCAATATTTTATTAAAGAAAATAGTAATGTAAGAGATGTTTCCTTTCTTTATCATATCATTTGAGACTGAAAATCACTGACAGAAATCACCTAGACAACTTGGATAGTTGAAACCAGAGCTAAAAATAAATTTTAATAGTTATAGTTTTAATCTGGTTTGTTCATATCTGGGCTTAATACATGCATACTTTATATGCAGGATCTTCACAAAGTGCTCATGCATTTAAAAATTAGTAGAGAAAGTTTCCTCACACATAAATACTCTACCAATGAAATCTCATTTTTTAAAACAAACCTAATAATGATAGGAACAAATAGGAAATATTCTTTATAAGCAAATATTTTATATTTTTAAATGACTACATTCTATATCTATATGTTGCGACAAATCAAAATGTCTAGGTATCTGAGAAAATAAATCCTGTCTTATGGCCAGCTATATAGAGATTATGTAGCCTTTTAAATGTTATTTCTTTTACTTTTCTATCAGAAATATTATCAAGTTGTTAAAGTTCAAGTATTTCACAGTTTTATGGTATAAGTACTTTATATATGGATGGAGGGAAAAGGTTTTTTTTTTTTGTATTTTTTGGTGCTTCCTCTCTCCTCCTCTTCTTTCTCTCCTCCCAGACCTCATCAATTTTCTTGTGCCTACCTAGTCTTTGAAACACCCAAATACACATCTATGGATCTCCCCCATTCCCAAACATGCTTATTCTCCCTCTTTTCTAACATCTTACATCAGAAAAGACAGCATTGAGAACAGTTGTAATGAGTATGAACCACTGCTTTGGACTAGTTACAGATGTTTTGTTATTAAGGTTGAGTTTTTTTCTTTTAATCAAGGGGCACTATAAGCCTGGCACCTCTTGACACAGGCCTGGCAAGACAAAGATTTTGACTGCAAAATTATTCACATCATGAAACAAAAGTTCTCATCCCAGATCAAAGAACAGGTAGTTAGAAGGTTTTGGCAGTGAACATCCTGGCAATTGTGATTTTATTTCTAATCCATGAAATTAATCAAATTGATTTTGTTAACAGTTGGCATTTGAGTATAACAAGTAAAATTCCCCTCTCTATGTAGAGTGTTCTAGGATGCTTAGACCTGACTTTAGAAGACTGTGTCAAGTTATTATTTTTTTTCTTAATAGAGGGCTTAATTCTACCTCACTCAGGTCAGGCTGTGTCTCGAGGGTCCTGGAACAGTAACAGGGTACCACCTGCTGGTACTTTAAGATATAACAACTAATTGAGTTGGGGGAGGAAAAAAATGACAAGTTTGAAGGGTAGATATGAAGGATGTTTAGAAAGCACATTTTATCAAAAGAAGATAGAAAAAGTAAAACTTTTCCCTTTTAGCAGTCAGATAATAGCCAGATTTTCTAATAAGAATTTTATCTTCTGTAGATTTTGGAGGCTGTGGAGGTGACAATAGCGACAGCAGAAATTTCCAGAGCTATCACCACAGAGATGGTAATGGGATTCCACATCTACTAAGAAAGTAATTAGAAGGAGTCCCCTCTGTCAGCAATGGATACAGGATTCACATCATTTGACAACTCCATTGCCCATTATCTAGCTCCTAGTCTCAGTTTCATCATAGATAGGAGGACTTATAAGTCAGAAGGAGGCAGGAGGCCTAGTTCCTCATTGCAATACTAGGGAAGAGAGAAACACTAAATCTTGTAGTCTTAAGGGAGCAAGGACCCTTCCTGGATAAAGACCAAGAGAGTAGTGATGATTTCCCTTCCCATACTGTGCTACCTTGGAAGCACCAAAACAAACAAACAAAACTTTATCTTTGAAAATAGCTTTGAAAACAGTAGAATTAAGGTCTAAAGTTTGGGAGAATGATCCCACCCCTTCCCCAGAGATGAGAACAACTGAATTCTAGCATAAAATGCAAAGTCAAGAAATAGACTTTAAACAAATAAACAAACAATAAAAAAAAGGATCTGATCATAAAGAACTACTAAAGCGACAGGGAAGCTCAATAAACAAATTCAGAAGATAATAAAGATTCAATGACAAAATGCAAATTAGATACAAACACAACAAGAATTCCTAGAAAAGCTTATGAAAGCTATTTTTAAATATTTATTCATTTAAAATTAAATATAAAAATAAGAAAAAAAATTAAAAAACAGAAAAAAGGAAAATACAAATCAAAACAAAACATTGTCATGTACCCAGCAGAACATCAGGGAATATTAAAAAATATGTAGCAATAAAGTCCCATTTCAAGAAGACATATATAATAGCAGAAGAAATCATATTTATGGAAGTGCATCTTTGCTTTCTTATAGGTTATTTTTACTCTACTCTACTTTGCACTTTTTACTTTATTTTTGTGTTCCCCTTTCATCCCCCTTTCACTTCACCCAAGCAAGGTACAATTAAGCATGAATACACATATATACATTCACATCTATATCTACACATATAGCTATTTACATGTACACACATATACATATGAATTTACACATATGTAGACATGTATCTAAAACAATATTAATATAGCTGACATGACATAGATTTCTCTCTTGATTGATGAAAGATATTTTAAAAGAGTAAAAAAATTATAAAAATCAAATAAGAACTATAGAAGAAAAATTGGGAAAAATAAGAACAATGTAAGAAAATTATAGAAACATCTTGTTGAAAGAGTAACCAAACAATACTAATGAAAACTCCTTATAAACAAAATTGGCTAAATTTATAAGTAACAAAACTAAGTAAAGGAACTGATTCCATAAAAATCAGAATGAATCAAATGATAAAGTACAAAACCTCACTGAAGAAAAATAACTCTTTAAAAATTATACTTGACCAAGTGAAAGCTAATGGGTCCATGAAACATGAAGAAACAAAAATAAATAAATAAATTAATTAATTAAAAAGATAAAAAACATGATAGAAATATGAAATATCTAATTGGAAAAAAAGTAGCTGACTTTAAAAATAGACCAAATGGTGTAAGAATTATTGAAATAACTAAAATCCATAGTTAAAAAGGGAGCCTAGACATCCTTTATCAAGAAATTATAAAGGAAAACTAATTCCACATATCAAAACCAGAGGGCAAAATGAAATTGACTCATGCTGGAGTTAAAGCCTGCATTCTTAGAGAATATTTAGTTGTTCTGCTGCTATACCCTATAGAGGTCTTGTTTCTATTTAACAGTTTCTGAATTTCCCAAACAATTTCAATTTCCCAAACAATTTTGCCAGTGTTCTGGACTAGATCAGTAAATGAAGTATTATACAACAAATCTCTGAAAGCAACCCATTCCTTTTTTAACCCACTATTACCAACAATATTTTGGCTCAGCCTTCCCTCCATGTTAGCAACAAAGTATTCACACTTGTAGAATTTCTGTAATTTGTTCACAATAAGTCTTTTATTAGTTTACTTGCTTTGGAACTGCCACTTTTGTTAAATACAGATGTTTAGCTTGTAGAGGATAATTCTATGATCAATGCTGTAATACTTTGCACCACACATTATCTTTGTCACTCTCATCTTATTCTCCTAATAATGCCATAGTCTATAAAACACCAAAGTTTGCTGCAAGTTTGCATCATTGAAGTTTTATTGTTTTTAGGTAAATGGAAAATAGTGCTGATGATGAAAAGGCACAAGTCTCCCATAGTAACTATTGCTGTTGCTGTTTCCAACTATTCCTTCCAAAAAATCCCTTTCTAATCTGTACCTACTCTGACATTAAAGTCACTCCAAGTTATAAATTTGTCCTTCATTAGGGTATCCAAGTCTTCATGGGTTCATCATTTGTAAATATGCTCTGATGACTGTAGTATAGTGCTATTGGAATTCTAATTCAGGTTCAGAATAAGAGAGGTTGGCAGCTCAAAAGCTGAAGGGAAGTGATAAACTAAGGAAATGGGGAGAATTAGGATAAATGTAATTTGTGGAATCAAACCTGAAGATTGGTTATCAAGAAAGGTGGAATTTGACTCATCTTACCAACTTCTAATTATCATGGGGTCTAGCCACAACCACTTAGAAGGCTATTGAATTATATGTGCTAGAATGTTGTAAAAAAAAAAAAAACTGTTAAACAAGAGTTAAGAGCACTAGTTTGTATAAGAATGAAATGGAGGAAGGATGAAGGTCAAAATAAGAATAATTTTGAGATCTCTGTGAAGTGTCTTCTCCTTTCTCCTCCCTTTTATTCAAAAAGTTTTGTAATTTTAGAATTCCTTCCTTCTTTTCCTCTTCTTTTCTAGTTCATCCTTTAAAGTTAAATTCAATACTACATCTTCAATAAACAACTACATCCTAATTCCCTTGTCCATTAGAACTTTCCTTCTCAGATCTAAAGAAATTGATTAATTAATTTATTAAAACTTTGGTAAATAAAACACTGGTCTTTATCTCTAATAGATTATAATTTCAGTAAACACAGAATCTTGGGTGCTGAACAGATAATGAACAGTTTCTTTGTCTTCTTCTAGTTGACTATGTGGTAGTGGAATACTTAAGCACTTTGGAGATAATAAAACATCATCTAATTAATCAGTGAATAAGAAAAATCATTAATTCAGAGGATATTTTAACTCTACCCCAGACACTTTCTTTACCTAACTGACACTGGCATGTAACTCTCGAATTTGCTTTAAATAGAGACTCAATAATTTGCTCTTTTCCCTACTCTGTCCACTGTCATAAGCACACAGCAGCTACAATATACCTATCCTGCTTAAGTGAACCTAAGATTGGATCTCACAGCCCTAGCTACATCTTGTTTTTTGTGTTTCTGTCCTTCATATAGGTGATGAAACAGAAACCTTGAGATGAAAATATCCAGGATTAGTGGCAATATTGTGAGAGGTTTAGAGAGCTTAAGTCTCCTAACTGAAATTGATTTGCAACAATGGGAATTTCTGAATTGAAGAAGATAACCACTAACAAAAAAAGGAGACCAAGCTTTAGCCTTGCTGACTAGAAGACACATGGACTAGTTTAAAAAGACAGTGCAGAGACAAGGTGAAATGTAACAAAATCTATATAAGACTCTCACAAATTGCTTAATTTTCTGCTGAGGTTTAAGTCTCAGGTCTCCTGGAAATTACAACAGTAAATATGTTATTGAATCTCATTTGAAGTCTTTCTGACAATAAGCACTTGTAAATACTTTCTGTTTTGAATTTCTGTTGTTTATAAGAAATAAAAACCTGCATATCAAGTACTTTTTTTTTACTTCCTCCTTCTCCAGTATCCTCTGAACATTAGCCAAAAACCTAAATTTTATGTAACTTTTCCCAAGGCTCCCTTTTGGGAAATGTAAGAATTCAAAGTGTGTGAGAAGACTGCTTTCTCTAGAACTGAATTGAGACTAGGTATGCCTCTGTCCAGAGTAAATGAACTCCTTTGTAGACAGGGAAAATGTGAAAAGGGAAAAGGTTTTGCAGTTATCTTAGGATAACATTAAGTAAATTGCTAGATTCATATAAATTTTGTTTTTCTGTTACTCCTCCAAAATACACACATACACACCCTCACAAACACATACACAAACACACACAACATCCATCAGAGTATTCTGTGCATCTAATCAGCATCAAATGAATGAAGTGGATTGAACTGGCAGTTGGCCTTGCACAGGTGTGAAATATTTATATGCTATTTTTCAAATGGGTTACAGGCTAAGGCCTGGAAAAAGCATCCTGAAACTAGAACTTGGTGGCAAATGTCAAAAGGAAACACTAGTCTGGATGTTATAAAAGGCAAATGGCAGTCTAAATAGTAGAATGACAAGAAACCCCAACAATAAGCCTAGTTCCTGTACTTTAAAACAGTCACTTATTTATAGTCATGGATCCTAGATCTTGTATCAAGTTAAGGTTGAGAAAGTAGCTGGGACTAAAAGATACCAAATAAAAGGAAAAACAAGATGACATCTTAAGAATAAATAAAACTGATGACGTCAGTGTAGTCAGACTTATAAAGGAAGGAAAGAAAGAAAAGGAAGAAGATCTTTGAACCTTTTTCATTCAACAGATTTGTTCTTGTGTTTTTTACTTTTTAAAATTTTTTTCTTCTCATCTTTTAAAAAATTATTTAATTTTTTTCAACTATTTTATTTTTCTGGTTTTATATATACATACATACATATATATGTATATATATTAACTTTTAAATACATATATATTTATGAATCATGTTGGGAGAGAAAATTTCAAACAAAAGAGAAAAACTATGAGGGGAAAAAAAGTGAACATAGTATATGTTGATTTACATTCAATCTCCATAATTCTGTTTCTGGAGGCAGGTAGCATTTTATATCCAAAAATTATTGGGATTGCTTTGGATCAATGAACCCCAAGTAAAACCAAGTCTCATAATTGATCATTGCACAATCTTGCTGCTACTATGTATAATGTATTCCGTGTTCTGCTTGTTTCAGCATCAGTTCATGAAATTTTTCCAGGCCTTTCTAAAATCAGTTTGTTTGTTACATTTCTATAGAATCATAATATTCAATTACTTTCATATACCATAAACTTAATATCTATTCATTTTCTAATTCTTCGCCACCACATAAAGAGCTGCTGCAAACAGGTTTTTGTTTTGTTTTGGTTGTGTTGGTGGTTTTTGAGGGACTTTTCCCTTTTCCTTATCATTTATTGTTACAGAATATGATTTTCTGAGAGGAGTAATGGAAAGGGATATATTGGGAAATATAAGAAATGTCCAAAGCTATAAATAAATTTTATTTTAAAATAATAAAAAAATTATAATTTATATTCTTTTATCAGAGAGAGGTACAGAGACAGAGAAATCTTGGAATGCAGAAAGGTCTGGGTCTAGTTTCTTTCATTTACTGACTGACCATGGGAAAATTACTTCATCTTGAAATACTCTAGGTGATGGTAAATCCATAGGTTGCAGTGCAGCTGCCAGTAGGCATTGCTAGTTTCCTCATTAAGTTGCTCTTCATTGTGATGAAATTAACCACATTCACACATATACAGTCTTAGTAAAACATTTTTAACCTGATTATGTCTCAGTGACACTTTAGGAAGGATGGTGTACTAATAGTAAATTCAAAGAGTAAGGAGAAAGGGTCATGTTTTCTGAGGGCACAAGAAGAATGGTGCACATGTGCAAAAATGTTTGTAGCAGCCCTTTTTGTAATAAGGACTGGAAACTGAGTGGGTGCCCATCAGTTGGAGAATGGCTGAATAAGTTATGGTATATGAATATTATAGAATATTATCGTTCTATAAGAAATAATCAGCAGGATAATTTCAGAGAGGCCTGGAAACACTTATATGAACTGATGCTAAGTGAAATAAGTAGAACCAGGAGAATATTGTACACAGCAACAAGATTATATGATGATCAATTCTAAGGGATGTGACTCTTTTTAACAATGAGGTGATTCAGCCCAATTCCAACGGTTTTGTGGTGGAGAGAGCCTTCTGCACCCAGAGAGAGGAATGTGGGAATTAAGTGTGGATCACAATACAGGATTGAATTGCCCATGTTTAACATATATTGGATCATGTGCTATTTAGAGAAGGGGGTAGGGAGAAGGGAGGGAGAAAAAAATTGGAACACGAGGTTTTGCAAGCATGAAGTTTGAAAAGTATCTATGCATATGTATTAAAAATAAAAAAGCTTTAAAAATACAATAGGAAAAATAAAAAAAAAGAAAAGTGGTAGCAGCAATAGAGGAAGACAATGAAGGAAACATTTATGGTAGCATTCTTGTGCTTCAGTACCAGAAATCATCCTCAACCTTCCAGCAGTATACTTAATAATAATAATTACTTTTATTTGTATAAATTTAAGCATTCTATATCCATCATCTCACTTAATCTTATAAGGTAAGACACCACAGAAATTCATGTCTACATTTTACAGAATAGCAAAGTAAGGATAAGAGAAGACTTTGCCCAGGATCACAAAGATACTAACTTCCTGTGGTGAGATTTGTACAAACATCTTCCTGACTTCAAAATCCAGCATTCAGATTCACTATAATATATCACTCTTTATTTATGGGTCTCATTTTCCCTTTCAAGCATTTAAGTTTCCCAATGATTGTTTCTCAAGGGGATAAAGACAAAACACACACATACATATAGACATACACACACAAACTCACACACACAAAATACATACATGAACCAAGAATGATAAAAAAGCAAAACAACAAAAAAAAAACCTTTTGTTTCTATTTACATTCATTCAGATCCAATCTCCATTTTTACCACAAGCCAGTAAAATAATAACATGTCTTCTGATTTTCAGTTTGTCATTTAGCTTAAAGATTCTTATGTTGCTAGGACACTGTTGGTTCTGCACTTATAGTAGTAAAGAAGCTTAGTTGATATCAACTAACTTACGTAATATTTAGCTTCAGGGTATCTTATATTAAAGTTTAAAGCTATTTTAAAAGCTATGTAATCCAACTCCTTTCTTTTGCAACTACAAAAACCAAAAGAAGTTAAATGAGAAGCCTATAGACAGTTAATGGAGGAACCAAGATTCTAATTCAAATTCTATAACTCAAACTCAACACTTTTCCCACAAGTCCACCCCATGCATTTAATAAATGCATAAATCAGCAATAAAATGTATTAAATTACTTGCCCAAGGCCAGAGAAATGGAAGGTACCAGAGGCAGTTCTTGATTCAGAATTCAATCTTCACAGTTTTGCACCAAGGTTAACCAGGAATTGCTAGACTGAGGCAATCAAGGGTAACAACTTTTCCCAGTATCTTTTATCTGTCCTCTGTTTCCTCATGGGTTCATTGCTCTGAATTTACCTTCTCTTCACCAGGAGAACCAACTCCTTCCCATAACTTTGTTTTTATTCCTAACATATTCCAGAACTAAAATTTATTTTTGACTCTAGTCTTTAAGGTTTTCTCCATTTGGTGTGAGAGGAGGTCAGGAAAAGAGGAAGTAAAAATGGTATATAGAGTACAAAAATGAACCATGAATTTCCCACTAGGATTCAGAATATTTTGTTTAAATACAGACATCACTGAAGCTATGGGTGAACTATACAAGGCTATAACCATTCACATTATTAAATGTGTTCAAGAAAACAAAAAAAAAACTGAGCATGAAAAAAGCTCATCTTTCTCTTAATGAGAATCCCCTATAAGCATAACAGAAAAGATTTAGTTTGTCACATTAACTCACCATAACCTTAGAAAGCACAAAAAAGAAATGGTGTGAGAGACAGAGACAGAGACAGACACAGAGAGAGATCCCACTCCGAAGTGCTATGTCAAAAAAATATCAGAAATGGTAGGTAAGGTATAAAGGGAAGGTAAATAGAATGAGAATTGACAAGGTACTTGTATATGTTCCAGAAACTGAAATAGACAAAGATGAAGTCACTTAAACACAGGATCAAATAGCTAAGAAGTGTCTGAAACTAGACTTAATGACAAGTCTTCTTGACTCCAGGCTCAGCATTCTATCTACTGTGCTGCCTGCTGCCTCTATATATCTATATCTGTAATGAAAGTAGTAGCATGTATTCATATACAACTTTCAAATTTAACGTTTGACAAAAGGAAAACATCCATTTACTTATATCTATATTAAGATGAGCTCTGATGCTGAACCTACATGGCTCCATGTAAAACAATCTCATCAGACTAATGTCCATCTATGATAGAGGAAGACATTATAGGGAATCAATATAAGCAACCACTAGGTTAGTATTTTATTATATACAAAAAGAAAGATCATTGAGTCTCTGAGTGGAAATCTCAGTACCATAATTATCAAAGTTATTTAAAATGTAAAAGAAAGTAAGTACAGCCAACTTTACAAAACTAATTTAAAAAGTTACAGATCTGAAGCTTAATGAGATCTTGAAAATAGGGTAATGTAATCTCATCTACTTATTTTGATTTCATAGTTTTATATCAAACAAAATGAGGGTCAGAGACACTAAGTGATTTATCCAAAGTCAAATATGTAGATATGGTATAGCAAGGATTTCATTTCTGATTCTGATTTCAAAGCCAGAATTCTTTCCACTGCATCGCATGTATTGCTATATTTTTGCTGTTAAATAGTCATAGATCATGAACTATATCTTGTCCACTGACTGTTTCCTTATTGTCTATATATATGCCCATGTCTGTCACATTCTCAAAAAGGTATCTCTAAATGTTCCCATTCCTGTTAACTACAATATTATGTCTCCTACTTTTTATAACTAAATTCTTTGAGTTGAACTAAAATTGGTGCCCCCATTTGCTTTCATCTTACTCTTTTCTTAACATTCTATAGTTTGACTTCTGGCTTTATTATTGAACCAAAATTTCTCATTCTAAAATTACTAATAATCTCTTAATTGCCATATCTAATAGCATTTTCTAAATCCTCATTCTTCTTGATTTCTCTGTAACCTTTGACATTATTGATTCCCTCTTAATAATCTCTCCTCTCTAGATTTTTCTAACATCACTCTCCTTGAGTCTACTCCTCTCGATTTGACTGTTCTTCAGTTTCTTTTGCTGGGGTTTTCATCTAGGTTACAGTCACTAGCTGGATAGACCATAATATTCTACTTGAACTCTCTTCTTTTCTTTTTCTATACACTTTATTTGTTTTATCAGCTCCCATGGATTTAATTATCAATTCCATAATTATTATTCTTAATTCTACTTATCCAGACCTATTCTCACTGATGATCTCCAGTTCTGTATCTTCAACTGGTTACTGGGCATCTCAGATTGAATGTCCTATACACATCTTAGATTAAAAATGTCTTAAAACTGACCTTATTTTTTTCTTTTGCCTGAAAATGCTCCAATTTTCTTAACTTTTCTATTACTATTTAGGACATGTTCTGAGATGGTCCTCTGGAATAAAGGAGTCCTTCCTAGAAGGATGTTTGGTTTCCCTGTTGATTCTGGCTTTCTACAATTGATTTCACAGTGTCATACTTCCCAGATGCAAATACCAACTTTGTTCAGGTCCTAGTTCATGTCTAAAGAAAGGAATATGGGCCAGCGAGTCAATGGAGAAAACAATTCCTTAATGAGTTTTAATCCTGAGAATAATTTTAAAATAGTGGGAGTGAATTCAATGCAAAATCTTATTGGCAAGCAGTGGGGAAGAAGGGGAAGAATAAAAGGAGAAGGGGATTCAACATATAATTCAGACATATTCACTAATATGAAGTATAACTCGCATAAAGGTAGTGTTGCACTAGGGATCACAGATATAAAAGTCCATTAAGCTGGAAAGTCATGCTTCAAAGAGTCCTTCTGAGTATGTGATACTTATGCCTTGATTTTGGCAACTACCTGAACCTAATCACAAATTAGAATTTGAAGTATACAGGGGATATCTGAGACATACAGAGAGAAAAACAAGGTAACTCAGTGAAAAATATTATTTCTTGGTGTACAACTGCACTAACCTTAAAACATATCATTGCCACTATTTTTCCATTATTATATTCTATAAGCTATAATTTCCTTCAAAGGAAAACTGCCAAGGTACTCTCAAGACCATCAGAATTATTAATCTTATACCAGGACACCACCAATTCTCTCAGTCTCTCAGGCTTTCTGTATTTAAGTATCTTCTTTGATTCCTTATTCATTCACCTTCACATGTAATCTATTGCAAAGGTCTTTAAGTTCTCCCTTTGAAATATCTCTCCAATGTATTTCCTTCTCTTTTTGTTAGCACCATGAAGCTGGGGCAGGCTTTATCATTCCATTACTGGATCATTTGAATAGTATGCTTTTTGGTCAACCTGCTGTCAATTTCCCCCTACTCCAGCATATTCACCATTCAATTGTCAAATTGATCTTTCTAAAGACCAATTCTGATCATATTGATCCCTTATTCAATACATATCTTTTGCCTCCAGAATGAAATATAAAATTTTCTGTTTGGTGTTTAGAAGGCTTCATAATTTATTTCCCATAATTCCATTTTTATGCTATGCACCATCCCTAGCTCTGAGTTAAAATAATGCTGGATTCCTTACTGTTCCTTGAACAAGATCTTCCATCTCCAGATTATAGGGACTGTCATGGAATATCTTCCCATGGTTAGAATATTCCCTCTCTCCAGATCTGCCTCTTCATTTTCTTGGCTTCCTTCAAGTCCTAGCTAAAATTCCAACTTCTAGGGGAAGCCTTTCCCATCGACCCACTAACCATTTAATTCTAGTGTTTCCCCCCATCTCCAATTAATCTAGTAGTTTAAGGGAATATTGATGTTTGTGTGTTATCTTGCCCAGTAGACCATGAGCTGTTTAAGAGTAGGGTATGTTTTACATTTCTTTGTATCCACAATGCTTAGTACAATGCCTCCCTTATAGTTGGCATTTTATAAAAATTTAATTGACCGACTGACAGTTATATGCTCCCCTTTCCCAAGTGGATATGAGATATCTGGGTGAAACATCAGGCAGAGCTCTCTATCTGAAGTAAGGACCAATTCAGATTAAGACACTTACTTACTACACCTCACCTATAAAATGGGGATGATAATAACTTCCTACCAGAGTTGCCATGAGAATCAAGTGAGAGAATAATTTAAAAGGACTTTGCCCAGTGCCTGGCACATCGTAAGCCCCCCCCCCCACACACACACACACACAAACACAAAATAGGTATGTGTATGTGAATATAGATATAGATACATATTTATACACATATATTTTATGCATACATGTGTACTTTAAAAGATTAGCATATATATGTTTAGTGAATGTTTGTGCATATATGTATGTGAATGTATATACATATGCATGTGTATATAGGGGTATATGTGTATATATATGTACTATTATTATTAGATCTTTTTATTATTATGAGAGTTCTTCACCATGATGTCTGACATTTTTCTTCATAGCTCCTTTCTAGAACTTCCTAAACTAAAGTTTACCTGTGGCACTACTGTCTTTCAAATTCATTCAGGGGGGACTTCCGGCCAAGATGGCGGAGAGGAAGCACACTGCTGTGTAACCTCCGTGTTTTTCTCTCACTATCCATTTCATTTCATGCCTCTGAATTAATGCTTGACTGGAAAAAACATACAACTACTTACCAAGAGAAACCATCCTTGAGACTCGTCAAGAAAGGTCTGTTTTTGCGCGAGGGCGGGGACGGTATTTAAATCGGAAGCAGTCTGCGGGCAGCAGCGGCAGCGAGAGCACAGATAGCAGCTCAGAGCCGAGTAGAGCGGAGAGGGGGTGGAGCGTGATCGCAGTCGTCTCTGCGGGGAGAGCTTTGCTATAGGATTAGATACTTTGCTCCGGCAGCGAGTCAGCAGCCCAGCAGAGAAGCTAAAAACACCGAGGGTGAAGAATACAACCCCAAACAGCTGGAGTCTCTCAGGACCTGGCCACCCCTCCCCCACAGTGTCTCAGCGCGCTGGGATCTCAGAGCGCAGGCGCCATAGCACAGTAGGATCCATGCCTCACGACTACCCTGCTCCTCCCCCAAAGAAAGCAGCCTCCTTTCAAGGGTTTTTTTTTTCTTCTGTTTCTTTGATAGTTTGTCTTTGATTATTAGACAGAATGAGCAAGAAACTGAAAAAGAATTTAACCCTTGACAGCTTCTATACAGATAAAGAGCAGACTCCAAATCCTGAGGAGACTAAAAACAAACAGTCCCCAGGTGAATCCCCAAAGGAGGAGATCATATGTTCCTCAGCACAGATGAATCTCATGGAGGAAATTAAAAAGGCTCTCACAAGGGAGCTAGAAGAAAAATGGGGAAAGGAGAGGGAGGCTTTGCAAAAGGGGAAGGAGGCTTGGCAAAAGGAGAAGGAGGCTTTGCAAAAGGAGAGGGAGACTCGGCAAAAGGAGAGGGAGACTTGGCAAAAGCAGAGTGAGGCTCTGCAAAAGGAGAGGGAGACTTGGCAAAAGAGCCTGGAGAAGTCAGTTAAAGAGAGAGTGGATAAAGAAACCAAATCCTTGAAAAATAGGATTGGTGAACTGGAAAACAAAATTGGCGAAATGGAAAAAAATTCCACAGAACAAAAGAACTCAATTGGACAATTAGAAAAAGATCTTTAAAAAGTGAGTGAAGAAAATACCTCACTGAAAATCAGGGTCGAACAATTGGAATTGAATGACTCGAGGAGACAAGAAGAATCAGTCAAGCAAATCCAAAAAAATCAAACAATGGAAAAGAATGTGAAATACCTTCTGGGGAAGACAACAGACCTGGAAAACAGATCCAGGAGAGACAACCTGAGAATCATCGGACTTCCAGAAAAGTATGATGAAAAAAAGAGCCTGGACACTATTTTCCAGGAAATTATCAAAGAGAACTGCCCAGAAGTCATAGAAACAGAAGGTAAAATAGACATTGAAAGAATTCATCGATCCCCTACTGAAAGGGATCCTAAAATCAAAACACCAAGGAATATAGTGGCCAAATGCCAGAACCCTCAGGCGAAGGAAAAAATACTGCAAGCGGCTAGAAAAACCCAATTCAAGTATCAAGGAGCCACAATAAGGATCACCCAGGATCTGGCAGCATCCACATTAAAGGATTGAAGGGCCTGGAATATGATATTCCGAAAGGCTAAGGAACTTGGTATGCAACCAAAAATAACTTACCCAGAGAGAATGAGCATCTTTTTCCAGGGAAGAAGATGGACATTCAATGAAGTAAGCGAATTTCATCTATTTCTGATGAAAAAGCCAGAACTTAACAAAAAATTTGATCTACAAGCACAGAACTCAAGAGAAATCTAAAAAGGTAAAGAATAATCTTGGGAACTATATTTCGGCTATAAAGATGTATAAAGAATACATGTATACCTTGTTCTAGAAACTAGATGTGGAAAGGACATTGTACCAGAAAAAAGGGAAAGTGGGGGTACTACATTTCATGAAGAGGCAAAGAAAACCTAGCATATCTGAGAGAAAGAATGGAGAGGGATGAATATAGTGAGTATTTTACTGCTTTCAGAATTGGCATTAAGAGAAGAATTTTAGACATATTCAATCTATGGTGAAACTTCTCCCACCTCATTGAAAAGTGAGAAGGGAAAAGTGAAAAGGGAAGGAATAAGCTAAGTGGAAGGGAATATGGTAACTGGGAGGTAAAGGGGTAAGTTGGGGGGGGGGAATTCTAAGGGAGGGGAGGGATACTAAAAAAGGGAGGGCTGTGAGAAGCAAGTGGTGCTCACAAGCTTAATACTGGGAAGGGGGGTAAAGGAGTAAGAAGGGAGAAAAGCATAAACCGAGGTTAACAAGATGGCAAGTAATACAGAATTGGTCATTTTAACCATAAATGTGAACGGGGTAAACTCCTCTATAAAGAGGAAGCGGTTAGCAGAATGGATTAAAAGCCAGAATCCTACAATATGTTGTTTACAGGAAACACACCTGAAGCGGGGTGATACATGCAGGTTAAAGGTAAAAGGTTGGAGCAAAACCTACTATGCTTCAGGTGAAGCCAAAAAAGCAGGGGTAGCCATCCTGATCTCAGATCAAGCTAAAGCAAAAATTGATCTAATCAAAAGAGATAAGGAAGGGCACTATATCTTGCTAAAGGGTAGAATGAATAATGAAGAAGTATCTATATTAAACATATATGCACCAAGTAGTGTAGCATCTAAATTCTTAAAAGAGAAATTAAGAGAGCTGCAAGAAGAAATAGACAGTAAAACTATAATAGTGGGAGATCTCAACCTTGCACTCTCAGAATTAGATAAATCAAACCACAAAATAAATAAGAAAGAAGTCAAAGAGATAAATAGAATACTAGAAAAATTAGATATGATAGATCTCTGGAGAAAATGTAATGGGGACAGAAAGGAATACACCTTCTTTTCAGCAGTTCATGGAACTTATACAAAAATTGACCATATATTAGGACATAAAAACCTCAAACTCAAATGCAGTAAGGCAGAAATAGTGAATGCATCCTTTTCAGACCATGATGCATTGAAAATTACATTCAATAAAAAGCCACAGGAAAGTAGACCAAAAAATAATTGGAAACTAAATAATCTCATACTAAAGAATGATTGGGTGAAACAGCAAATTATAGACATAATTAATAACTTCATCCAAGAAAACGATAATAATGAGACATCATACCAAAATGTATGGGATGCAGCCAAAGCGGTAATAAGGGGAAATCTCATATCTCTAGAGGCCTATTTGTATAAAATAGAGAAAGAGAAGGTCAATGAATTGGGTTTGCAACTAAAAATGCTAGAAAAGGAACAAATTAAAAACCCCCAATCAAACACTAAACTTGAAATTCAAAAAATAAAAGGAGAGATCAATAAAATTGAAAGTAAAAAAACTATTGAATTAATTAATAAAACTAAGAGTTGGTTCTATGAAAAAACCAACAAAATAGACAAACCCTTAGTAAATCTGATTAAAAAAAGGAAAGAGGAAAATCAAATTGTTAGTCTTAAAAATGAAAAGGGAGAACTCACCACTAACGAAGAGGAAATTAGAGCAATAATTAGGAGTTACTTTGCCCAACTTTACGCCAATAAATTCGACAACTTAAATGAAATAGAAGAATACCTCCAAAAATATAACTTGCCTAAACTAACAGAGGAAGAAGTAAATATCCTAAACACTCCTATCTCAGAAAAAGAAATAGAACAAACTATCAATCAACTCCCTAAGAAAAAAACCCCAGGACCAGATGGATTTACATCTGAATTCTATCAAACATTTAAAGATCAATTAACTCCAATGCTAAATAAACTATTTGAAGAAGTAGGGATTGAAGGAGTCCTACCAAACTCCTTTTATGACACAGATATGGTACTGATACCTAAACCAGGTAGGCTGAAAACAGAGAAAGAAAATTATAGACCAATCTCCCTAATGAACATTGATGCTAAAATCTTAAATAAAATATTAGCAAAAAGATTACAGAAAATCATCCCCAGGATAATACACTATGACCAAGTAGGATTTATACCAGGAATGCAGGGATGGTTCAATATTAGGAAAACTATTAACATAATTGACTATATCAACAACCAACCGAACAAAAACCATATGATCATCTCAATAGATGCAGAAAAAGCATTTGATAAAATCCAACAGCCATTCCTAATAAAAACACTTGAGAGCATAGGAATAAAAGGACTTTTCCTTAAAATAGTTAGGAGCATATATTTTAAACCTTCAGTAAGCATCATATGCAATGGGGAAAAACTGGAACCTTTCCCAGTAAGATCTGGAGTGAAGCAAGGTTGCCCACTATCACCATTATTATTCAATATTGTATTAGAAACACTAGCCTCTGCAATAAGAGTCGAGAAAGAGATTAAAGGAATTAGAGTAGGCAATGAGGAAACCAAACTATCACTCTTTGCAGATGATATGATGGTATACCTAGAAAACCCCAGAGATTCTACTAAAAAGCTATTAGAAATAATTCATAATTTTAGCAAAGTAGCAGGATACAAAATAAATCCCCATAAATCCTCAGCATTCTTATACACCACCAACAAAATCCAAGAGCAAGAGATACAAAGAGAAATTCCATTCAAAATAACTGTTGATAGCATAAAATATTTGGGAATCTACCTACCAAAGGAAAGTCAGGAATTATATGAGCAAAATTACAAAAAAGTTTTCACACAAATAAAGTCAGACTTAAATAATTGGAAAAATATTAAGTGCTCTTGGATAGGCCGAGCGAATATAATAAAGATGACAATACTCCCTAAACTAATCTATTTATTTAGTGCTATACCAATCAGACTTCCAAGAAAATATTTTAATGATTTAGAAAAAATAACAACAAAATTCATATGGAACAATAAAAAGTCGAGAATCTCAAGGGAATTAATGAAAAAAAAATCAAATGAAGGTGGTCTAGCTGTACCTGATCTAAAATTATATTATAAAGCAGCAGTCACCAAAACCATTTGGTATTGGCTTAGAAATAGATTAGTTGATCAGTGGAAAAGGTTAGGTTCACAAGACAGAATAGTCAACTATAGCAATCTAGTGTTTGACAAACCCAAAGATTCTAAATTTTGGGATAACATTTCATTATTTGATAAAAACTGCTGGGATAACTGGAAATTAGTATGGCAGAAATTAGGCAAGGACCCACACTTAACACCACATACCAAGATAAGATCAAAATGGGTCCATGACCTAGGCATAAAGAACGAGATTATAAATAAATTAGAGGAACATAGGATAGTTTATCTCTCAGATTTGTGGAGGAGAAAGAAATTTGTGACCAAAGATGAACTAGAGACCATTACCGATCACAAAATAGAAAATTTTGATTATATCAAATTAAAAAGCCTTTGTACAAACAGAACGAATGCAAACAAGATTAGTAGGGAAGCAACAAACTGGGAAAACATCTTTACAATTAAAGGTTCTGATAAAGGCCTCATTTCCAAAATATATAGAGAACTGACTCAAATTTATAAAAAATCAAGCCATTCTCCAATTGATAAATGGTCAAAGGATATGAATAGACAATTTTCAGATGAAGAAATTGAAACTATTACCACTCACATGAAAGAGTGTTCCAAATCACTATTGATCAGAGAAATGCAAATTAAGAAAACTCTGAGATATCACTACATACCTGTCAGATTGGCTAAGATGACAGGAAAAAATAATGATGAATGTTGGAGGGGATGCGGGAAAACGGGGACACTGATGCATTGTTGGTGGAGTTGTGAACGAATCCAGCCATTCTGGAGAGCAATCTGGAATTATGCCCAAAAAGTTATCAAACTGTGCATACCCTTTGATCCAGCAGTGTTTCTATTGGGCTTATACCCCAAAGAGATACTATAAAAGGGAAAGGGACCTGTATGTGCCAAAATGTTAGTACCAGCCCTGTTTGTAGTGGCTAGAAACTGGAAAATGAATGGATGCTCATCAATTGGAGAATGGCTGGGTAAATTGTGGTATATGAATGTTATGGAATATTATTGCTCTGTAAGGAATGACCAGCAGGATGAATACAGAGAGGCTTGGAGAGACCTACATGGACTGATGCTAAGTGAGATGAGCAGAACCAGGAGATCATTATACACTTCGACAACGATATTGTATGAGGATGTATTCTGATGGAAGTGGATTTCTCTGACAAAGAGACTTAACTGAGTTTCATTGGATAAATGATGGACAGAAATAGCTACACCCAAAGAAGGAATACTGGGAAATGAATGTGAACTATTTGATTTTTGATTTTCTTCCCGAGTTATTTTTACCTTCTGAATCCAATTCTTCCTGTGCAGCGGGAGAACTGTTCGGTTCTGCAAATATGTATTGTATCTAGGATATACTGCAACATATTTAACATATATAGGACTGCTTGCCATCTTGGCGGGGGGGAGGAGGGAGGGAGGGGAAAAAATGAAACATAAGTGATTGCAAGGGATAATGATGTGTAAAAATTATCCTGGCATGGATTTTGTCAATACAAAGTTATTATTAAATAAAATTAAATTAAAAAAAATTCATTCAGGGGACTTATTCCTACCTCATAGAGGAATATCATGACAGCCACTTCTTGCCATTTAGTTTAACACTATTTTTATTGGATTCTATGTTTTTGGATTGATTCTCTTAAACTCTCTATCACTATCACTTAAATATCTAAAGGAAATGTGCTCAAAGCAGAGCTTAAATTTATAACTGTGGAGTTAGACTTTCAATACCCGATTTTTAAATACCTCTTGCTAAAGTATTCAACCAAAGATTTCTTCACATAAGTGATATAACAGCCTATGATTCCATACATTGGTCAGAATCTGTGTAGAAGAAGGGAAAGCTTAGGTGCAGCATTGCAGACCATATAGCCATGGTGACATTCTTGACAATAATGTGTCTGAGTTAAACTCAGTGATGCTATTGTCCTACAACCATTCAAATTTCTAGAACAAGAAAAGATCAGCAGTGATCCATTTTCAAAAGAAGAAAAGCCTTCTCATGAGTTTGGATATTCTTTTGCAGACATCACTAGAATGCTGAGACTATTTTTTTAAAACCATACCACTTAATAAGCATATGATTGCAGTGTTTTGAAGAGGTTGCTTATCAACAAGCCAGCAGGAAACATCACTAGACAGGAAAGAGGGAGACCTTTTGTCATCTTCCCAACTGACTATAACCTTGAGCAAGCCATTTAATCCCCAAGACAGAGGCAGGATAAGGCATGTATGTGCCCTAGGCAACATTTGAAAATGACAACCCTGTGTTACTGTCCACTGGAGACTTGGAGCTGTAACCGTAACATATACAATTTCCTTGTTTCTTTTCTTTTTCTTTTTTTTAAATACAGACTGAAGAACAGCATTTTTTTCATTAAAAATGTATACCTTTGAGCTCTAAGTACAATTCGAGGCATATTTTTCCTATTTTATTTTTCTTGCTTCTTTTTGCAATATGCCTAATATGGATATTTTACATGATTTCACGTGTGTACTGGATATCATATTGTTTGTTTTCTCAACGAATGGGGGAAGGTCTGAAGGAAGGAAGAGAATTTAGGATTCAAAAAATCTGTAAATGAATGTTAAAAAAAATTAAAATGTGTGCATTTATAAAGGAAAAACAATAAATGAACCTTGTTTTTCACACCTGAACTTCCCCTAGACCTAGTGTTTTGCACACTGTGTGCTATTATTCGATACCTGTTGGAAAAAGATTTCCCTATAAAACATACCAGAAAAATTGTTATGCAGCCTTTGCTTAAAGATATTCTATGGTAAAATTTCTTCACCTCTTTAGAAAATCAATTATATTTCTGGAAAGTTCTAATAGGTAGAAAGCCTTTTTATCTGTTTGTTTTTCTTTTTTTAACCATGAACCAAAAATTGACCTTTTAACAACTTTTACCCGTTTTCCCCAGGTCATCTTCTCAAGCCAAGTGGAACAAGTTTAATCTCTCTTCCAAAAATCTTTTAAATATTTTATAACAACTATCATCTATCACTCCTATCAGTCTTCTCTTTTCCTTAGTAACATGCCCAACTTCTTTTAGCCATCTGAAAATAACATGAAACTGAGGTCCTTCACAATGCCACACCCTCCCTTCTCCCATTTGGATTTAAAATAACTTATCAATGACTTTTTTATTTATCATTCATAATATAAAGTCATAATTCAGAGGTTTATCTGACCAAAATTAAAAACAGTAGAATTATTACTTTCTTGTACATAGATGCTAGCCTCAATACAGCTCAAATTGTATTAACTTTTTTCCCCCTTGCTATATAATGCATTTTTGACTCATAATTAGTTTGAAGTCCAGTAAAATCCCCAGATACTTTTTAGATGTCTAAACAAAGACCTAACTATTCCTACCCTGTCTTAAATTTGTGAAGTTGTATTTGTTGTTTTAGAAAATAATAGTAAGGTTTTATATGTATCCATTAAACGTCACAATGTTTCATTCAGTTCTATGTCCTAACTTGTAAAGATTGCTTAGCATCCAGATGCTATCATCCACTCTGTTACTTATCCCTCTCATCTTTGTGATATTTGTAAATTTCATAGGGATATAATCCAAAGGTTAAATAGCCAAAAGCCAAAAATAGAATTAGAGAGCATCTATCTATCCAAAGTACTGACTTCTTTGGGGTCAGCCATTCAACCAGTTCCAAATCAATCTGTCTAATTATACTGTCTAGCCTAAATAGTCTTTTTTTCCCAAAAGAGTAGCATAGAAGGTTTTATTAAATACTTTGTTAAAATCTAGGTACACTATATATGCAACATATCTCTGACCTACCAACCTAGTAAACATGTCTAAAAGGAAATAAGATTACTTTGGCATTATCTTTTTTGATGGCTTTTTGTGATTCCCTGATTTCTTTTCCAGACGCTTACTTTCTTTATCTTTATCTTTATCTTTAATAACATGCTCTAGAATTTCCCCAGGGATTGACATCAAGTTTTTTGATGAATAATTTACACACACATTATATTTTTTCTTTTTTTTAACGTTATTACATTTCACTATGTAAAAAGTAATAGCAATATTGTGGGATGATCAACTGTGAATGGGTCTGCTATTCTCAGCAATACAATGATTCAAGACTACTCTGAAGGACTTATAATGAAAAATGTCATCCAATCCCAAAGAACCGATTGTGTCTGAATTCAGATTGAAGCATATTTTTTTTACTTTATTTTTCTTAAGGATTTTCTTTTGAGGGGAGAGGGTGAAGACCATGACTTTTGTGGAAATATTTTGCATAACTTTACATGTGCCTTCTCAACGGAGTTAGGGATGGGGAGGGAGGAAGGAAATGAATCTGAAATTCAATGTTTTAAAAATGAATGTAAAAATTGTTTTACATGAAACTGGAAAATTATAAATCTATATATAGATATAGATATATACATATGTATGTGTGTGGGAAAGTTACTACACTTTCATTTTTTCACTTTCTGTTCTCATAAAATTCTACATTTCACTTCTGATGCAGCCCACCTACATGTTTACACCTACATGATTATCCCTACTTCTGTTGCTGTTCTATGAGTCAGTTTTTCCAACTCTGAAATGAATCATTTGTCCTATTTAGCTTTCTTCAGTAATGTTTTATAAATAAAATGAGATCATAGTTTACAATTTTTATATCCAGTTCTAGTTCTAGAAGAGCTCTCAGAGGTCGTCTAATCTAACATACTCATTATATAGATGAGATAAAGAAGACTTAGAGATCACATTTGCAGTAAGCATCAGAGGCCAGATTAGAAGCCAGATCCTCTGACTCAATCAATAGTCATACTTTTTCTTAAGTATGATTGTTTCCCACTCACACAACAAAGCAAATTATTAAGAAATGCATAAAAGAAACAGTGTAGTAAAGTAGAAAGAAACAAATGGATTTAGCTGTATGTTCTAAAGCAGTCACTTCAAATATCTTGTTAAATAGTTTCTATACTATTGCATTGAATTATTCATATCATATTTTAGGAAAGACACTGATAAAATTGTTCTTTTTTTGTCCTTTGTTCTCAAAGAGCACTAAGACATCAGGAGGATGATATCTTGACTTGAAGGTGAATTGGATTTAAGTGAGGTAAAGCTGTGAAAAATCATCAGGTTCACTCTCTCTGCCAGAGTCCTATGGCAAGAAAGAACTTGGTGGAAGGACAAAGGATTAAAGAGGGTCTAAAAGAGGGTAATCAAAATTGTGAAGGGTCTTGAATTACTATAAATAATATGAGGATTAGATAAAGGTACTGAATGTTTAATTTGGTGAAGAAATGGTTTATGAAGAATATAAGAACCAACTTTAAGGTTCTGAACAACTCTGGTGAAGGGTAGAATAATGCATGAGGTACTAGACTTGAAATCAGGAAGACCTGGATTCAATTTTTTAAAATGACCCATAGAAAGTCACTCAATCACTCTTTGCCTCAGTTCCCTTACCTGTAAAATGAAATTATGGAAACCATGGTTTCCTTTCCAGTTCTAATTCTAAGATCTTATGAAAAAAAGATCAAAATCCCTTGTATTGGGGCAGCTGTGGGAAGGAGGATCATACTGAAAAGGAACCAAGCTTTGATCAAGCACTTACACAGGAAATATACTAAGCACTTTATAATTATTATCCAATTATATCATTATTATAACTCTTTGACTTAAATGCTATTATTAGTCTCATTTCAAATTTGAGAAAATTGAGTCAGGTAGTAGTTAAGGGATTTGCTCATAAACTCAAAGGTAGTGAGTTTCCAAGGACATAGCTGAACTCAGATCCTCCTTACTCTAGATCCAGATCTCTATCCACTTGGGTGATGGAAATGTAGACAGCAGTATCTTTGATGAAATGAATTAGGTTATGTCAATCATTGATGCTGCTTCCAGTTTTATGATTCTAAAGAAGAGTGGACAGAGAGCTGGACTTGGAGCTATGAAAACCCTTATTCTAACCCTTCCTCTGACATTTAGTGGCTGATCAGGCATGAGAGATGTGCTTATGCTCTCTGAGGCATATTATTATCTGTTAAGTGAATGATAATAGCTACCTCAAAGATTTTTTGTGAGGTTTAAATGAGATAATATGTGTAATGTTTTGTGCAAACTTTAAAGCATTATCGATTTTTTTGTCTCCATTTTGTAGTTGTAAATTAAAGGACATGTGTTACAATGATATATACAAGGTAATTAAGGGCTCCTACATTACAATAAAAAGTTCTTACTCTCAGCCTCTATTTATATGTGCTCTGATGCTATTTTTTTCACTGTTGTTTTGCTGCCTTATTTTCTCAGATGGTCTTGGATAGTTTTAAAGTGTGGTTTTCACTTGTAATATTTACTTTAAAACATTTTAAATTTTCTCTAAGATTCCAGGGTTAAAGGACACAATTTTATGAGTCAATTAAGCCAATAACTTGAAATCATCCTTCTAACATCAATTTCAACCAAATTTTAAGTTTCCTTTCAAAATATCATTCTTTCAAAACTATTGTCGAAGGCACATTCCTCAGGGGTTTGTCATTTAACCAAAGTAAGAGTTCATCTCCAGGGAAAGAAAAAGCTAAGCTTTGCACATGCCAGAAGCAGCTCCTACAAGGCCATTTTTCTTAGTAAAGTGATAATTGTCCAAAAAAACAGAAATGAACACTGGGTTAGACACTGCCTCCACCCACAGTGGCTTCCACATCCCATTTTTCTAATGTTAATGTATACTTTATGACATGTCACAGCACATGAAGTCTCTGGCAGGTGACATACAATGACCATGTGGAAAAGTGCATTCCACATTTTTTACTCGAACAAACCTGCTGATTTCTATGGCTGTCGGCCAATTTTATTTCTTTTCCTTCTTCCTGGATAACTGGTGGGCCCAAGATTGTCTCTTTCACTTAATTGAAATGGAATAGATAAAATTCTAGCAGAAGGCCTAATACCTTGGAAGTCATTGGGCAGCCTGGGTCACTTGTTGCCTACTGCTATGGGCTGAGTTGGTAATTTGAACTCCATTACATTTTACTATACCAATGTAATGAGCATCATTATAAGGTTCTATTTAAAGCAAATAAGGAAAGCTCTCTCTGCCTCTTGGGCATCTCTGAGGGTAGTGTTAGAAATTAGGCTATTTCTATTTTTATTTTATTTTTTACTAAGGCTTTTTTATTTTCAAAACATATGCATAGATAATTTTTCAACACTGATCCTTTCAAAAACTTGTATTGCAAATTTTCTTCTCCTTCCCTCTCTCTCCTCCCCTATTTGGCAAGTAATCCAATATATGTTAAATATGTTAAAATATATGTTAAATCCAATATGTGTATACATATTTATTCAATTATCTTGCTGCACAAGAAAATCAGATCAAAAAAAGAAAAAATTGAGAAAGAAAACAAAATGCAAGCAAACAACAACAAAAAGTGAAAATTCTATGCTATGATCCAGATTCAGTTCCCACAGTCCTCTCTCGCAGTATAGTGGGCTCTCTTCATCATAAGATCATTGGAATTAGTCTCAATCATCTCATTGAAAAGAGCCATGTCCAGCAGAATTGATCATCATATAATCTTCTTGTTATCATGTACAATGATCTCCTGGTTCTGGTCATTTCACTTAGCATTAATTCATGTAAGTCTCTCCAGGCCTCTCTGAAATAATCCTGCTAATTGTTTTTTATAAAACAATAATATTCTATAACATTCATATACTATAATTTATTCAGCCATTATTCAACTGATGGGTATCCATTAAGCTTCCAATTTCTTGCCACTACAAAAAGGGCTGCCACAAACATTTTTGTACATGTGGGTCCCTTTCCCTCCATTAAGATCTCTTTGAAACACTGCTGGATCAAAGGATGTACATAATTTGATAAGTTTTTGAGCATATTTCCAAATTGCTCTCCAGATTGGTTGGATCTATTCATAGCTCCACCAACAATGTATTATTGTCCCAGTTTTCCCACATCCCCTAGAACATTCATCATTATCTTTTCCTGTCATCTTAGTCAACCTGAGAGGTATGTAATGGTACCTCAGAGTCATCTTAATTTGCATTTTTCTGATCAACAGTGATTTAGAGTACCTTTTCATGTGTCTAGAAATGGTTTCAATTTCTTCATATGAAAATTGTTTGTTAATATCATTTGACCACTTATCAATTGGAGAATACCTTGATTTTTTTGTAGATTTGAGTCAGTTCTCTATATATTTTAGAAATGAGCTCTTTATCAGAACACTTAAATATATTAAAAAAAAATTTTTTCCAGTTTATTGCTTCCCTTTTAATCTTTTCGGCAATTGGTTTTATTTGTATAGAATCTTTTAAACAAATATAATCAAAATTTTCTATTTGTGTTCAATAACGAACTTCAGTTCTTCTTTGGCCACAAATTCCTTCCTTCTCCACAGAGTGGAGAGGTAAACTATCCTTTGTTCTATTAATCTGCTTATAATATCACTCTTTATGTCTAAATCATGAATTCATTTTCACCCTTTCTTGATATATAGTGGTAAGTGTGGGTCAATGCCTAGTTTCTGCCATAATAATTTCTAATTTTCCCAGCATTTTAATCAAAAAATGAATTCTTGTAACAAAAGCTGGAGTCTTAGGGTTTGTCAAACACTAGATTACTATAGTCATTGACTATTTTGTCCTGTAAATCTAATCTATTCCACTGATCAACTACTCTATTTCTTAGCCAGTGCCAAATGGTTTTGATGACCATTGCTTTATAATATAGTTTTAAGTCTGGTACAGCTAGACTACCTTCATTTGCATTTTTTCATTAATTTCCTTGAGCTTCTTGATCTTTTGTTTTTCTAGATGAACTTTGTTATTATTTTTTCTAGATTTGTAAAATAATTTCATGGGAGGTTGATTGGCATGGTACTGAATAACAATGGATTACTGTCTTGGTTTTCCCATATCTCCTCTAACATTCGCTATTATCTTTTCCTGTCATCTTAGCCAATGTGAGAGGTGTGTAGTGATATCTCTTAATTTGTATTTCTCTTATCAATAGTGATTTAGAGCAACTTTTCATATGACTAGAAATTTACCATTCATTTCTATAATTTCAGGATGGACAGAGCAGAGAAAACGATTATGTCTGAGAAAAAGATTTTGTCAGAAACCATGTGAATATCTGTTTTCATACAGACAGTATTGAGAAAAGGAAAGAACATTGATCTAAGAGTCAGAGTTTCAGTTCTGATGCTTGCTAGTTGAGTGATCTATAGTGAGTTATTCTTGTCTTAATTGCTCTCCCCTCCCTTTGCATCCTTTATATAATAGATGAAATTTTTAATCCTTATCTTACAGTCAAAGCTATAGGCCATTAGTGGTACTGAAGCTACGAGTATACTGACTGAAGATCTATAATTCTAGCAAATTCTTGATTTTATTATATTTATAATTTATTCAATTTAGTTCATTCTAATTGATATTGCTTAAATCTCTTCTATGCATAAGGCACTGGAAATTCAAAGATAAAACTGAAGTTGTTTCATACCCCATAGAGTTGACATTCTACTAGATAAATATAATGGGCATAAAGGCAAATTAATACAAAGTAATTTATTTTTAAAAAAGATAAGTTACAAATGTGAGGATGGAATTAGTTGTGAGATATGACCACTTCAATATGGTACTTGGACTGAAATTTAAAGGTATTTAAATTTAAAGGATTCTAATAGATAAAAGTCATAGTTTACAGATTTTGAGGTCAAAAGGACTTTGGAAATCATTAAGTCTGACCGCTCATTCTACAGATGAGAATACTGAGCCTTGAAGAGTTAGATGATTTTCCAAGATCACACCATTTGTAAGTATCTGAGGCAGGTTTTGAATTTTAACCTTTCTGATGTTCAACACCTTGCAACAACTACCTTTCTTTCTCTCAACCTATGCAAATATATGACAAAGAAGATAGACAGTTAAGGATGAATAAAAGTAGGTTTCTAGTTTTAGTGTGGTGCATTGTATATCAAGAGGAGTAAGTTGAAATAAGTCTACAAAAATAGATTGGAAACAGCTTGCAATATATTTAAAAATGAAAGGTGAAGAATATATATTTAATGTTAAAAGCAATAAAAATTAATAGTTTGGGTTGTTTGTTTTTTTTGTTTGTTTGTTTGTTTTTGAGCAGGAATAGTTACATGGTCAGACCTATAGTTGAAATAATTTAAAATATAAGAGATGATACCCATATAAGATATGTGATGATTCTGGAGTAGAATTGACAAGATCTGGTAGTTGATGATAAGTGTTCTACAAGGGAGAGAGTAGAGATATGGATGGATGCTAAGAGTGACAAATTTGTACTTTTCAAAGCTAGACTTTCATAAAGTGAAAAAAGTGAGAGTTCTCCTTAGTCTTGACCATGACATTTTAGAAAGGGGATTGGCACTTTGAAGTATGCCCAGCAAAGGGTGAGTGCAATAATTATAGGACTGAAAACTAGACCAAATAAAGATCAGAATTCAGAATGTTTCACATTCAAAAAAAGTAGATTTAGGAGTTGCAGATTGATACATGTCTTCAATTTATCAAAGTGCTCTCATGTGCAAAAAGAATTAGTCTTTTTCTTGGCCTCAAATAAGAGAAATAAGAATAATGAATAGAAGTTGGAGAGAAACAAACACAAAAAAAAATCTTACTAACATCTAGAACCATCCCAAAATAAAATGAATTATCATAGGAATAATTAGTTTGCCATCCTTGAAAATCCTCCAGAGGAAACAGGATAACCACTTGTTCATGGATATGATAAAAAATATTTCTATTCAGATATAAATTGGGCTAAATAATCTCACACATTTCTTCTACCTCTGAAATTAGTGACTTGATGATTCATTCATTAACAGCCTACTTGTAATAAGGAATCTTTTTTTTTTCTTTTTTACACATACACAACACAGAGAGACAGGGACAGAGAGAGAAAAAGAGAGAGAGAGAGAGAGAGAGAGAGAGAGAGAGAGAGAGAGAGAGAGAGAAAGAGAGAGAGAGAAATAGAGAGAGAGAGAGAGAAAGAGAGAGAGAGAGAGAGAGAGAGAGAGAGAGAGAGAGAGAGAGATGATCTTGGGTTCTCAAAGGCTAGCTATTAACAGTAAAGCTTACACTCCACAGATTATCTCTTTAGAAAGCATTTAAGAGATAATGATAGCAGCAGATTGTGTCATCTGTCCAAGGACCAACCTATGTACAGAGAGATTCAGCAACAATAATTTGGTATTGAATATTTTAGCTATCATATCCTCACATAATAATAATTTGTTAACTTAAGTAAATATTGGAAAAAATCTTCACTATTATATGAATTGGGGACTTTTCAAAGGAATCATCAAATTAAATATTAGTTGGTCAATGTCTTAGTAACTAAGTACTAGGGAACTGTATGAGGCAAATAGAGGTTATGTGAAATGCCTTGAAATTCACAGATAGTAAATGCTAGAAGTAGGATTTAAATTCATATCTTCCTGAAACCAAATATAGTACTATAGACCCCATACATATTGTCTCTTGGCTTAAATCATCATTTAAATACTGAACAAGATTATCAGCATCTAAACAAATTTTAAAAATGTGCATTTTCATCAAACTTAAGAAATTAAAGAAAGAAATTTCCTTATTGGCACCGAAAGAATGACTGTAATGAACTAATTCAATACAATGAAATTTCATTAAGCACCTCTTATATATATTATGCACATGCTAGTTGCTGGAAATTCCAAAGTGAAATAAGACAGTCTCTGTGCTCCTGAAGCTTATTTCTCATCACACAAATAAACAAATGATTAAAGTTGATTTTAGAATCATAAATCTGATCCTAATTAATAAATGTCTAAGTAAGTATTCTGATTTTCCTGACTTTTAGTTCAACATTTCTCTTTAGCCAGGGCACATGTTCTAGCTTATTGAATGTGTATGATGGTGTTGGTGAAAAATGACTGTGGTTACAAATTGTTCTTGACAGAAATATTTACATTTTAACTAAAAGAGGACCCCTGAAAGAGAGCAAGAATGAACATGAGTGGAAGAATGAATGAACTTTCAGGAATCAGTGGGGGAAATGATTTCTTTTAGGCCCTTATGTATCATGCCATTTTTGTGACCACTCCCTTTTCTATGAATAAAGACTTTATCTCTTCGGGGAGGAAACAAATTTTTATCCAACCTTGACTTTACCTAACTGTCCTGGTTTGTTGGTCCCCAGGAAAAGTTGCTCAATGCTTCCATATCCTATGACATTGTTAAGCTATCTATTCACTTTGACTGGGATGTTGAATGGTGGAGCATTGAAGTGGAGTGTGCCAGAAAACCCCAGGGCTCTCAAGATCAAAGATGGGTGGTCTTTAGAACTGTCAGATCAGTTCCTAGGTGGTCTTATGCTAAGAGAACTTTTCTCTCAATCTAAAAGACATCAGGAAATCAGGAAGTCATACAACCGCCAGTTAGGTGGTTACTAGTTTTCCTGGAAGACCACAATCCTAAAATGGGGAGGAGTTGTCCTTTTACAAAGAGATCTTATTTGGGAAGCTTGATAAACAAGATTTTTCAACATGAAAGCACTTAAACTAATCCTCTCAGGTATTTCCCAGGGGAAAAAAAAAGAAAGGGAAGCACCTTACTTGGTCTCCTCTTCCTACAAGTCAGTACTTATGGGACATGAGTTCAGTTTTTGGATATTTCAACACATTACAAAAAATGTCACACAATTTGATTATACTCTTCACCAGCTTGTTGAAGGTGGATTTCCAATTCTTCAGGAGAACTTTTAATTGAAAACAAAAAAAGAACAGAATGTGAATAACTAACTAAATATTTATTTCCCTATCAACATTTCAAATTGGTTTATGTTAGTCAAAACACAGAATCCTACATTTAGAGATGAAACGACCAGAAAAGATATGTAATATAACCCCATAACTTTACAGATGAGAAAAATAAGATTTAAGTGACTTGTCAAAGGTTTTATAATGAGTAACCATCCCATGTGGAATTTAAATCCAAGTCCTCTTTTACTGTAGCTCAGTCACACAGAGTCACATGTTAGATCTCACTATACCTACTAGCATTCCACTTCCTTCATTAGAAATAAATATTCCCTAATGCTAAGTGAAATGAGCAGAACCAGGAAATCAGGATACATGGCAACAAGACTATACTTACATGAATAAACTCTATAAATAAATGCTCCCTTTTGGTCTGTAAAATTAAATCTCTGAAATTCTGTCTCCTTTGATTCCTGACTTCCCAGATTCTAGAGATTCTATGAAAGAAGGCATATCCTCCTGGCTGGCCTTTTCTAAGTCAAATCACACCCCTCCACCATTGGTAGCTGGATCCCCATTCAAATTCAGGGTGAAAAAGTAATTCATTCAATTGAGAATTCCTGGTCTGATCAGCTCAAAGTGCCCCCCAACCCTCTGCCAAGATCTGCTCATAAAATAGGTTTCTGTTCACTCATTCTTGGAAAAATGTCCAAAGTAGTATGCTTTGCCTTTTTTTGGCATAGCTGTTAGGACTCCTGCCTTCTGTAAAGACATTCTCTTCTCAGTGCCAGCCTCCATTTCCCTAATAGGACTTTGTCACTCAGAAGTCAGTCTTTCTAGCAAAGCTGACTTCTCATCCAACAATAAACTTCCCTTTTGCCATTCAATATTTTGGGTTCGTGAATTCTTTCATGAAGGACCTGTGCTGACCAGAAAGGGATTCCCACAACCTCATCAATACAATGATCAATTCTGATGGACATAGCTCTCTTCAACAATGAGATGATTATTCAGTAATGAAGAGAGCCATCTACACCCAGAGAGAGGACCATGAGAGCTGAGTGTGGACCACAACATAGCATTTTCATTCTTTCAGTTATTGTTTGCTTGCATTTTTGCTTTCTTTCTCAGTTTTTTTTTCTTTCTAGATATGATTTTTCTTGTGCTGCAAGATAATTGTATAAATATGTATATGTATATTGGATTTAACATACATTTTTAATATATTTAACATGCATTGGACTACCTGCCATCTAGGAGAGGGAGTGAGGGGAAGAAGGGGAAAATTTGTAAAAGAAGGTTTTACAAGGGTCAATGTTGAAAAATTACCCATGCATATGTTTTGTAAATTAAAAGCTATAATAAAATAAATTTTTAAAAAAATAAATTAATATTCTCCAATCTAAATAACAACTTAGATTTGTCTAAATCCTCCCAAGGATATTTTTGCCTTCATTAAGACAATGAAATACCTGTAAACCATTATACTTTCTCAGGACATTATCTCTGCTATGACCTTGCTTTTCTTTTCAGGTCTCAAACCATTAAACCATTTCAATTTCTTTCTGTAAACTACTCTTAAATCCTTTGACTCAATGTTCTCTTGCCTGCCTTTCTTTTGGCAAACTGCAGCCCTGTATCATTCCCGCTATCTTCCTCCTACACTTCTAATAAGCCACCCACTGAAGCTAGAGAAAGTCGCATACATGAGCACATCAAAAATTCAACTGAGCTTTCATTGCAGCTAAAACAGCCCTTTCATCCTATCCTAATGGATTCTCTACCTCATTTCCCATAGGGAGCTATTCTAAAGTTCTAAAGAAGTTGTTTTCTACTTATCTGAAAACCAGTTGACATTTCCTCCTCCACTGAACTCCTTTCCCTCAATCTCTGACAAGGTGTTACTCTTGCTTGCAAAGTTTAACTCTTCTTATAAATATTTACTTGTCTCTCCCATTAAAATTTAAATTCCTTAGAAATAGATTTTGTTTCCTTCTCTATACTTGTATTCCTAGAATTCAATATATGCCTAATGCTTAGTAATTGTTTCATAAAAATGTTGATTGATTTAAGGAAGGAACTTTGTGAATGTTGGGAGATGGTCCTTGTGAAAAATCAATTTTTAAATGATTTTTTTCTGCTAAGATGTATATTTTTTCTCTCATTCACCCCACTCCACCACTGAATAGTAAAACAAAAACAAAGCCCTTATAATAAACATTCATAACCAAGAAAATAAATTTCCATAGAGGTTATCTCCAAAACATGTCTATCTCATTCCATATATTTAGTCTATCTTTTCTTTTAAGAGATGGCTGGCACACATTATCATCAGTTCACCTGGAATAATTTATACTTTCCTTCTATAGGCATAAGAAAGTCATTCTAAGCTGGGTAGTATTGGTCCATATGGTTTTGTGAGAATAAATTTTGGATTCTTATAAGGGATTCTAACTCTATCCTATAATTTGCATCTATTCCAGCTTTGTGTCAAAAATTTGATAATCATGCTGAAAATTTGATAATCATGCTATCTCAGGCTTCACATTACTAATATGATGAATAATCATAAGGTTTGTCATAAAATGATAAACATTGCAAGACCAAACAAAGATTCCTATGGAATTCTACTAAAAACCTTCTATTTAAGCTGACATCAGACTATTAATGATTATTTAGAATTCAGCTATTTAATTAGCATTCTTTCCAAATCTAGTTCACATTTGTGCCTTATCCTTAATAATTTGCCTGAAAATTGATCAAATTCAAAATCAGGAGAAATTAGATTAGAATTCTCATGATGTACTAATATAACTTTGGAAAGAGATGGGAGAAAACAAAGAAATGATAATATTGCATAATTTTCTAAATGGTTCCACTGTTTCAAGTCTTTCTTTACTTTAATTCATTCTCCATGTAGCTACTAAAGTGATTTTCCTATAGTGTTGGTTTAACCACATGAACTCTCCTCTTCTTAATAAATTCCAGTGACTTACTTTCTATTACCTCCAGGATTAAATACTAGATACTAACATTTAAAATTCTGGAAAACTCAACCCCTCCTCTCTTTTCAATTGTCTTATACTTTGTTCCCTTCAGCACAACACACAGGGATGTACCATATTGACCTACTTGCTATTCCTTGCTCATTCCAGTGCCTAACTCCAAGATTTTACACGGATTGTCCCTTATGCTTGGAAAGCTTTTTCCACTATTTCTCCTCATTTAGAATCTCTGGCTTTCATAAACTTTCATCTCAAAGGTCACTTTCTGCAGGATTACTTTCTCAATTCCCAGATGATTGAACTTTCCCCTTTAAAGTGCCTTCTAACCACTCTTTAACTCCAATATGTTAAAGAAAAGATATAGCACAAGTCTCTTCCACTGAAATATAAATTCTGAGAGGGGAAGGACTGTTTTTGCCTTTTTCTGTGTGCCTGGCAAACAAGTGCTTAATAAATGCTTATTGATTGCTTAATTTGATTGATTTTTATATCACCATCATTTCCAAATATATCTCTCTCCCTTTTCTCCCCAGTGAATATTCCTTATAACAAAGAATATTTTTTAAATGATTTGGCAATATTTACCAATAAATACTTAAACTGAGTCTGACAATAATAGGTCATATTCTATAGCCTTCTTCAAGGAAAGGAGGAAGATATATTATCTTGTCTATTATCCAGAAACAAACTTTTAATCATTAAAATTACATAATTCTTCTTTTTTATTATTGTGGTTTCATTGTAGTTTTTGTTTTAGTTTTGTTGTAGTTTCATTTTTATTTCATTTTTATGCTGTCATTTTGGGGCATATTTCTCTTTTATATTGTCTTAGCCTATGGTATTGCACTGAACACTGACTATCCTTAGGTTCTCTCTCTTCATATGCTAAAGCTGATTCTTTAATTTCATGTACATCGAGATGTACTCAAGAGAAGTCAAACAGTTACTATTGCTACTATAGGATATTCTATATACTACTATAACAACTATAGGATGGTTGAGTTAATGTTTATTGGATGGTTATTCTTATCACATCTATACTTTATGAGTTCCTATAGATATGTTTCTTATTAAAAGTCAGATGCTAATATTGTCTTAAAGAATACTTTTTAAAAATATAACCCCACAAATAATATTATATAATACTCCACCCATAAATTCAATTGAACTTTCCTACAGTAAGAACATAGTAGCAAGGGAAAGCAAGCAAACAAAGTTCCATGCAGTAAAGCTTGGTTTATATTAGACAAAATACAGAATCCTAGATTTAGAGATGAAATGACCTCAAAAGACATATAATATAATCCTCTGATTTTACAGTTGAAAAAAACTGAAATTTAAGTGACTTGCCAATGGTTATGTAATGAGATAACTATCATCTGTGGGATATAAATCCAAGTTCTCTTTTACTTTATCTCAGCCACACACAGAATCCCACATTAGAACTCACTATACCTATTAGTGTTATACTTCCTTCATTAGAAATTAATATTGACCAATCCAAACATTACTTCCTATCTTTTCAACTTTTGTATAAGCCCTCCTGAGGATATTCTTTGCCTTCATTGATACAATGTAATCCCTGCAAATCATTACATTTTCTCAGGACATTATGTCTGCTGTGACTTTGGAACACTGGGTGGCAAGGTATCTCACAAATCCAAAACTAGAGACTTTGATGTCCTCTTTCTCTCTCATGACCTATGCATAATTTTTTGTTGTTGTTGATCATAGCTTCTGTGCTAAACACATAAATGCAAAACCAAATTGATCAACATTGTATTTGATTATTATCTGACCAGGTCTATCTTAACTCCAATTTCAGAAAAATTTTTTTTTTCATTCTATGACAATCACTCAATTCATTCTTTAATTTATTTAACAGGCATTTATTAATTAAAAGTCACTATATACTAATGAATTATGAATGAAAATAATGAAAGTATCTTCCTTAAAAAATTGCATTTTAATGACAGTAGGGAGAAATAGCTTGTACCAATAGCCTACATAAACTCTGGGAATATCCTAATTCTCACTAAATTGTTGGATCCCCAAAACTTGCCCATATCTTCTCTTGATAGTTCCAAGGACACCTCTGAAGGGTCTTGAGTGATTCCTTAGTGCTACTTGGTTTGAGTCTCCACAAGTGAGTTTTCATCTAAGTTTATCAGGTAAGAATTACTAGTTACCCAGCTAAAAGTAATTTTAGAAAAGGTTAATTATCTAAGAGATTGGATAAAAATAATTGGCATAAAAATTCTCCTTAAATTTCTGTTATATTCTGTTCCACAACTGTCTAGATTCTAGGGGAAAGTAAGCTCAAACTTGTAGAAACAGGTGACTATGGGAAATTCAGACCCTTGGTTGCCAGAGGTCTCTTTTTTTTCTTGACTTTTTTTTATTGTATAGCTTTTAATTTACAAGTATATGCATGGATAATTTTTCAGCATTGACAACTGCAAAACCTTTTGTTCCAACTTTTCCCCTCCTTCCTCCCACCCCTTCCCCCAGATGGCAGGTTGACCAATACATATTAAATATGTTAAAATATAAGTCGAATACAATATACATGTCCATACAGTTATTTTGCAGTACAAAAAGAATTAGACTTTGAAATAGTGTACAATTAGCCTGTGAAGGAAATCAAAAGTTCAGGTGGACAAAAATAGAGGGATTGGGAATTCTATGTAGTAGTTCATAGTCATCTCCCAGAGTTCTTTCGCTGGGTGAAGCTGGTCCTTTATTGGAACTGATTTGGTTCATCTCATTGTTGAAAAGGAGATGTCTCTTTGTCTTATTTATGTACTTATTTGTGAAGAATTCAAAAATTTCCTCTTAAATTTGATGAATTACTGTCCATTCTATCCTTGTCCAAGGTAGGCAAATGGCTTCACTATGACTGTTTTTTGTTGTTGTTGTTGTTGTTGTTTGTTTATTTTGTTTTGTTTTTGTTTTTGTTTGTTTTTAGCATAAATGAGCATTATAATTTGTACAAAATTTGCCATAACATGGATTTGGGATAGGAATGTTCATGATATGTCTCTGTATGTTAACAGTTTCCAAAAATTGACCCATACTTACATCCTTGCATAAACCTAGTTTGGTTGTAGTATTCTCATATACTTGGAGTCAAGATTTACCTGATTTTAAGTTTATCGCTGACAAACTCTTTGATCCTGTTTCCAATTTGTAATATAAAGTGAATAACTATAGCACTTACTTTACAATCCCATGGTGAGGATCAAATGAGTTAATATACAGACATCCTTTTGCCTTAAAATATTATCTAAATACGAATTGTTTCAAGTTGAAACTAAATGACACAGGCAAATAAACAGATGAGTAGTACAAATAGATAACTGAATGTGAGTTTTTAAAAGGCAACCCAAAGATTTAAATATTGGAGGAAAAGATTATTTGTGTCCCTATCACATGATGTAATTTATTCAAATAGACTAAAAAATAACTGAAGTCAAAAGAGTTCAACCATTTGAAGTTTGCTTGTAAAGCCACATATATAATACATGCATACACACATACACATGCATATATAAGCATATGGCAATGCTTTCTAATGAATAACATAATAGCTGACTAAATATGTTTTCATCTGTGTAGGGAGTTCTCTACTTAGAAACCCCTTTTACCAATCCATATCAGCAACAGCCAAGTAACTGTATGTTGTAAATTCTCAAAAAGTCGCCAAGGGCCCTTAAAAGTTTAAATGATTTGCCCATGGTTACAAAGCCAACATAAGTCAGAAGTCAAACTTTAATCCAGATCTACTAACTGGCTTCATTACTGCCAAATGGACCTCCTGATGGCTAGCATTTGAAGAGCACCATACAATTTGCAAACCATTTTAAGTGCTATCCTTACAAAAACCCTGGAAAGGAGGTGGTATTATTATTATTAGTCCCACTTTATAGATGAGGAAATCAAGGCTGAAAGATATTAAATAACTTTGACAAGGTCACACATAGGTAGTGTCTTGGGAAGAATTTGAACCCAAGTGTTCTTGAATCCAAGTTCTATTACATCATACAGGCGATTGTTAATGACTCAGGGAACATCCAGAAAATTTTGGTGAACTGAATTTTAAATGCCCTTAACTTCTCTTCATCTGCACTGCTGATTTCATGTCTCTTAGGTTCAGAAAGGGAAGTGATAGACTGGGATGAAAAGTCCTGTAAATGGAGGTAAAGATATCACAGTTAAGTCATAATTGTATTATTTGCTAGATGGATGATGTCTAGCTAAGTAATTTCATTTCTAATATTCTTTATCTCTTCAGTAAAATGAAAATAATAATATTTTCTCTCTGTACTATATAAGGTTGTTGCAAAGAAAATCTATTGCAAAAGATGAAGGAAATTTAATTTGTTATCAGAATCTGTTAGTTTTGTTACAATGCTTAATGACTTGAAAATAACAATAATTAACAGTTGTATTTAAGGCCAGCAATTATCATTTCTGATCCTCAAAATAAATTCATAAAACAAGAACACTATAAGTGTTCTTGTTATTGGTCTTTTTCTTATTATTAATCCTATATTACACATGAGGCAACTGAGGCTCAGAGAGTTCAAATGGATTTCTCACAATAACAACTTATGTGAGTGGGAGAGTTGAATTTTGTTACTGTTTTTGTTTTTGTCCAGCACTCTGTACTACATGAGAACATGTGCCACAGTTCAATTTTAAAATAAAGTAAAGGAACAGAGCAGGTTATCCTTCTCTCCAGAATTTCCCAAAGTTAAGAGGAGCATCTTGCAGAGCTTGCTAGTGCACAGCTAAGTACATCATTCCCTCATGGAAATTCAGACAATTGAAGATGCCAGCAGAAAGAATGAGCCTGGTAAGCATGGCTCTTTTCCCCTATATTCAGATTATTGTGTGAATAAAGAGAAGACCTGAAAAACCTGGCAGCTGAGATCCCAGCTCAGTATTCAAAGATCAGTATCTGAAGAACATTTTATTATTTTGCATTTTTTAAATCATGTTTTTTCGCTTTTCACTGACCTTTCACTTTTATTCTCCCACCTTCCCCAACCTCCTCTGGGGTTGTTAAGCTTTCATTTTCAGAGTGGCTCAGAAAAGGAAAACAAGGACACTAGTGCTTGTCCCCCAGTCTTTGGATGCAATGATTTCAGTTTCCTCTAAAAATATGAGATTTTCCCCTCACACTGATTTACTATGCACAGATGCAGAAGGAGAATTACCCAAGTTTCCCAATAAAAATAAGCTTGGCTTTGAGAGCACCTGCTTTCCACTGTTTAATAATGCTGAGCTCCCTTCTCCTATGCTCTTCTGTTTACTCTTCTACAAATTATTTTTGTTCTCAGTTGACAAAGATAAATGATGGGATTAATATATATTGAAGAAGTCCCTGTGAACAGTTTGCTAGCAAAGAGGAAGCGTTGATATTATTTCCCTCAGGTAACATATCACAGACAAACTGGATTAAGAGTAATTTGCTATGGGGCTTATAGATGATCAGGATCCATTAGTGAACACCATTTATGAAAATTGCTTTTTCTTAAATAAAAATTAGAATGACTTTCATTACCTTGCCAGGACTGAGCCAAACCAACTAAATTTTTTTTTCCTCAGGAGGAAAAACAAAATGCTGACAGGAGGAGGGCTTAGATTTTGGAGGAAACCTCAAAGAAATCTACAATTGCCTGAAGTTATAAAGAAATATAAAAAATGTGTGACAAGAATTTTAAGTTTGCAAGGGTCATGGATGAAAAATGTAATTAGCAAAAAAATCATATGATATGAGGTTTCTAAAAATATGGGGTAATTTAATCTACTTTGCCTTTTAGGGATGGCAGAGTCCTTTGGCTAAATGTAATTTAAATGTTATTTTAGTTTTATAGGGATTTTATCCCATTGCACCTTATTTTGGTAAAAAAAAGCCATGTTGTTTTTGTATGTAACAGGTCACCTGTTTTCCAAAAGTTAACATGAAAGATAAAACTAAACTGAGACAACCAGAAGTTTGTCCCAAGCTCTTCCCCAACTAAAAGGTGCTGATAGTGCTTATATTCCTTCAGTAGAAAAAAAATTAAGGTTGGCACCTAGTTAGCAAGAAAGAAAATACTTAATAAAGAAAAGTCACAACTAGTGTTCTTATATTCCTGGGTGAAAATTCCTAGGTGAATTCCTCCTTGATGTGCCTTTGCCCTACTTAATTTTCTGGAAACATCCAACTCAGCATCCCGGTGATATTTGAGATATCTGAGATGTCTTTGGCTCCTCACACAAGGTGATATCCTAGGATCTATCTCTACTCTTACAGGGCCTGATATTGCTAGGTATAAGTTCTTTCACCCAAATAGTGTCTTCTTTCCCTCCCCTCCCTCTCTCTCTCTCTCTCTCTCTCTCTCTCTCTCTCTCTCTCTCTCTCTCTCTCTTTCTCTCTCTCTCTGTTTCTCTCCTTCTCAGTCTCTCTCCCTCTCTCTTTCTCTGTCTCTTTTCCCTCCCTCCTTTTCTCCTTTCCTCCTTCCCTCTTGCTCCCTCCCTCTCTCCCATCTACCTTCCTCTCACCTTTCTACTCAAATAAATTTATCTTAAAAAGTTAATTTGAGCTAGGAATGGTAGCAAATACCTGTAATTCTTAAAACTGCGGCTGTTATATCACATGATTTCGGAGTTTTAAGCTGCAGTGTGTTAAAGTATTCACACTAAGTCTGGCACCAACATGGTGATCTCTAGAAACAAATGACTACCATTCTGCTGAAGGATGGGTGGGCCAGTTTCAGTCAAAATTGCAAAAGGGAAAATACTTCTCTTTTGATCATTGGTGGCATCAAAATCAGTGACCTCCATACTTTTTATCTTAACATGTTCAGGAGAATGAATCTTAAAAAAAAAAAAATTAACAATACTTTTCCTGCTGCTTACTCTAGCACCATAATTGCTATTGACCTCACATCTTAATATTTATTTTTTTATTTTTATTTTTGCTGAAGCAATTGGGGTTAAGTGACTTGTTTAGGGTCACACAGCCAAGAAGTATTATGTGTCTTAAGACCAGATTTTAACTCAGATCCTCCTAACTTCAGGGCTGATGCTTTATCCACTGCGCCACTAGCTGCCCCTTATCTTAATATTTAGCTACCACCTTGGGCTAGCAAGGGTAAGAAAGAAAACCCTCATTTTGTCTGTCAGAAATATATATGCATATACACACATACCATATTTGCCATAGTACCTTTTAAACAAAGGGAGTGTCAGGTTTTTGAATTATGTTTGTTGGAAATGAACAGTTTAACAACAGTGATCATTACAGAATCAGAGAGTATAATAATTGAAAGGGACTTTAAGGGTCATTTAAGCCAACTCATGTTCCCCCCCCCAAAAAAAGAATCTTGATACTAAACAACTTTGAAGAATTTGCTTTCCCCTCCCATGCCCCCATTATGCCCCCATGCACTAATTCTGGATCTCTTTCCTACCTCCCTGTTTTGTGGTGCAAGGGCAAAAAATGTTTCATCTCTAATCTTATTTTTCCAATTTGCATTTTTGGGCAGTGATTGTTATCAGAGTAATGTCTTCAAAGTAAAACATAAAAGAAATTCAAGGTCCATGCTACATGTTGTGTCCATGCCAGCTTCAGTCTTCCCAAGATCAAAGGCAGCTGTGGATTTGGTACAAGAATATGTCATGGGTGGTTGCAAAGTCATGGATCTCCTACAAGAAAATTGGGGTGTGGATTATATGCATGATTCAGAAAAGAGAAAGAAAGACTTGTGTGTTCATGGCATTTGGGTGGGGTTCTACAAGCGTGCATTTCTACATCGTTAACCAACTGGCTGAAGAGAGTATCTTGCTCAGTAATATCTGGGACCAGTAATTTTCAAGGGAACTGATAACTTTGGACAATATTCCTTAAAAGTCAAAGAAATGTTGAAATCATTCCTGTTACTGAGTACCTAAATAGATAAGGATAGGGAAAGCATAAGGGGTGACTTTTTCACAGGGTTGATTAGCAATAGCTTCAGTCTTCTGGAGGCCTCAAGTGGTATGAGTTCAAAAATCTCCCCTGGTGAGCAGAGATGAAAGATTTCTTACGTAATATATGTTCTCCTTATGTCAAATGTTTTCATTTGCTTGGCAGAAAGGCAAAAATAATGAAACTCACAAGCAATGAACAATACAGTCATCAATGGAAGATTTCAAATGGAAAGATATTGCAGATTTTCCTTAGTACCAATTCTGTGATTTTATTATAGTACCCAGGGAAACAAAGGCCTAAATATCTGGATAATTTTCAATGTCAAACTTAATAGAATCCAAAAAAAGTCCTACATGAAACTACCTCTTCTCAGAAACACCTCTCCTAAGTCTCACAAAGCAATCTCACTAGTCACAAAAGTTCTTAACCTGGGGGTCAATGATGTTATTTGATTGTATTATTTTAAAGCATTTGTTAATCTTAGTTTAATATAATACAATATAATCATTTCCTTTGTGAACCCATGTATTTTTATGCTTTTCGTAAGCAAGAAGGAGTCAAGAGATTTCATGAGATGATCAAGAGGTTTATGACCCAATAAACATTAATATCCCCCAAGATCCTGCATGAGAATATTGACTACATTCTAGGTTAGAGGGGCTAATCACTAATGAACAAATAAGTTCAGCTCAAGTCAGATTAAGTGATAATTGAGTTTCATGTGTATCCTCCTTCTGCATCACATATGTCCTTCCCAAAAACATAAGAAGGAAGTAATTTTACTGGCTAAATGAAATAGAAGAGCTTTGCTCATTGAGTGAGGTAGTGGAAAAGTTTTAGATTTGAAGTGAGATGACCCGAGTTCAATGTCAGCCGTGCCATTGTTTTTACCTATTTATCTTTGGACAAGTTTCTCTAAGACCTTCAGTCTCCTCATCTGTAAAATCAATAGACTGAAATAGATCACCTCTATTATCCTTTCTAGCTCAGAAAGCTATTAAATATATTAGTGTTTCCTTGTCTAACTATCAGATCAAAAGAGACAACATGGTTGTTGTTCAGTTTTGTCCAACTGCTCATGATCCAATTTTTTTTTTTGGGGGGGGGTTCTTGATAAAAACATTGGAGTGTTTTGTTATTTCCATCTCCAGATAATTTTTACAAATTAATAACTTAGGGTAAACAGTGATTTGGCCAGATTCACCTAGCTAGTAAGTGGCTGAAGCCAGATTTGAAGTCATGAAAGATGAGCCATCCCCAATCCCATGCCCAGTGCTATATCCACTGTGCCACCTAGAGTCCTAAAGGCACATGAGTAACATCCAATGACAAACACTGGATATGGAATGATATAAGAATGGAAGCTTCTCCCTTGTTTTGGGTTGACTAGATCTTAAACTGAAAGGGTGTAGTTATATTTAAGAGAATTATTTCCTGCCAATATCCAAAGACTGCTCACATAAACATCAAGCAGGGCATAGTGAGCAGAGTCCATGTTTTGGATTTTTTTTATCTTCAATTGTTCTTTTTTCTAGTTGTCAAAAGTTCATTTTAGAGAACTTTGCTACTTCTAGGGAAAGAGAGAAGCAAATATGAGTTATATGGATGCCATCTGAAAATGGGAACTCTAGAATAAGATGCAGATAAGGTTTTAAAATAGACTAAGTCAAAAGCTGATGAAGAAGTTAGAGACAGCCCAGAACAGTCTGAAAAGAATAATCTTTTTAACTAAAGCCCCATATTCTGGCAGGGAAAAATAACAACAACAATCAAAAACTACTCATCAGCCTCCATATCACCAAGAGACAGTGTTTATGTTTTTGAGACATCTGGGTTAAATATAGTCATTCAAACTTTTTCTCATTTGTTTCTTGTGGCAGTTAAATTAATATATTTGTTTCATCATTGCAATGATAATTTGTGACAATAAACTTTTTCTGAGGGGGTAGGGTCTCTTCCAGTGATATCATCTTTATAGTAGGAATTGCCTTTGTTGATACACATCACCAACCCATTGTCACTTAAAATCTTACAGAGTTGCCTTTAGACACTGAATTATTTTATCATAAGGTTGATAACTTGATTGCAATCACATAGCTAATATGTGTTTGAATCAGGACTTGAATCCAAGTTATCCTAATTTTAAGGCTGGTCTAGTCACTAAACTAAACTGTTTCTCTAAAGCCATCATCTCTACCTGTTCCCCACCATTCAAACTTTGGATTCTTGCTTAGAACTATTCTGGCTTTTGATTGGCAACTTTTTCCCTTATCTGTCTTTTTCTTGGGCCTCCATTAGGCTTCACCTCCTCATCATCTCTATGGCATATTTTTCCCCTTTCTTCATTTTTCTTTATATGTTGTCTTCCTCTATAGAATGTAAGCTTCTTGAGGGCAGATGCTGTATTTTTATTCTTATAGCTCAGCACACTGCCAGACACAGATTAAGTATTTTAAAATGGTTTATCTATCTTTCTATCTATCCATCTATCTACCTATTTACTTTCCTATCTACCTACCATCATCTATCTTCTATCTATTATCTAGTTATTACATATATTATATATATAGAAAAAAACCCTAAACTATACAATGAGGCCTTCTAAATTAACTCATCAACCAAATTTGAAATTTCAGAATCCTCTTTTGATTGATCCTTTTCCTTTATTCTCCATTTTGAGGCAATCACTACAAAAATGCCATATATAATACACACATACACACACACACACACACACACACACACACACAAATATATATGTGATCTATCTGTATGTCTCTAAAAGTAGATTGTCTAAATGTCTAAAAATAGACATTACTTGAATTCTAAATTCTAAATTATTCATCATTACTTTTTTAAAAGTATAGATATTCTTAATAGCCACCCTTTCAGAGTTATAATGGACCTTAGGGATTATTTAATCCAACCCCCTGATTTTACTCATCAAATATCACATAGCTATTTAGTGACTGGACTGGGATTAAAGTTGGAAGTCTTTTGACTTTCCCCTCTACTATATCCTTCTCAACTTGAAAACATGTCACTTAATAGGCACAACAGAGGTACCCAAAGTTTGTTAGATGATTGGTTTATATTTTGGTCTTACTACTATGATATCCATTTGTCACTGAAGCTTTAAAAAGCTTCTGAATTTTTACCTAGCATAAGGCCAGAGGGGACAGGCTACATTCCAGGCAACATGTACCTATGTTGATCACAGCTTGTTCAAACTCCCAAATTGCCAAACTCAATCATATTTTTTAGAGATCAAGTCCAGTTCATTAGATCTTAAACTCTTACTAATTTGGTTGCCATACTTTTAAAAGTTTCATTTGTCATTGGGTCAGTATTGCTTTAAGATATAACTGGGGGACAGTTTTATTTCAACCAAGTTTTTAAAATTTTATTATTTCATTTTATATTTGACAGCTTTTATTTGCTTTTAATTAAATACATTTCATTTTATTATAGTAAGGTACATATGATTTTTCATCTTGTGTAATGTACCTTTTAATATTATATTAGTATTACAATTTACAAAATGTTTTATTGGTTGGTGAAGCTGACTTTTTTCTTTTTTTGTAATTTATTTTTATTTTTAATTAACAAAATGTCTTATAAATTTTTAATCTCACCACTCCCAATTGAACAAATTAAGTCCTCAATATATAGGAACTTAATTCAGCCAAACAAATCTCCATATTAGCCATTTTGGTGTCTATACATATATACATACACATGTGCATGCACACATAATATGTGTGTGTGTGTATATATATATATATATATATATATATATATATATATAACACATAAATACATATAAATTCCCATTTTCATATCTGTCATTTCATTTGCATTGAATACAACACAATACAAGATGGTACAATACAATACAATATACATTTAATAAGAAACTACTATGTGTGAGGAACTGTTCTAGCACTGGATGTATAAATAGTAAAAAGAAAGGTAGTCCCTGGCCTCAAAAACCTTACAATCAATTAGGGGAAAATAATACATAAAAAGAAGCTGCAAAGCCCCTAACTGGGCAATATTTGGAGGTGGGAAGAAGGTATCCATATCTAGCTCCAGCATGATGATGATAGATTTGATTGCAAAGAGCATAAGTTCATTTCCTGAACTTCTTTACATGGGGCCTTCAGGAGTTTTTTGCTCAACCTTCCATCCCTCCAATCAGAGATATAGAGGCACTTTCAAAATGATTTAAATCATCATACAATTAGACTATGTCAGAGGTAAGACTTAGACCAATTTCTTTCTAATAACTAGGTCACCCTTTTGTCCATTCTGTCATTGTCATTGTCTTTGTCCACCTCTTATTGAATTTAAAATGCATGAGCTTATTTTTAATCCAAATTAAATGAACATTTTATAAGTCCTTAATGTTAGGATTCAGTCTTCAATTTTATAGAAAGCACGAATTAATGAGGACCCAGTTTAAAATGGTGGAATGAAGGGAAAGGTACAGACATAAAAAGGAAGAAAATGTCATTTTTGTAGTGATTGCCTCAAAATGGAGAATAAAGGAAAAGGATCAATCAAAAGAGGATTCTGAAATTTCAAGTTTGGTTGATGAGTTAATTTAGAAGGCCTCATTGTAGAGTTTAGGATATTTTTTTCTATCCATCCCAATAATTCTTTTTTCTCCATTTATTAAATCATCTGACCTTTTGCTCCACTGATTTGAATATGTATACATTAGATTTTTGACATTTTAATCTCAGTCCTTAGTGTTCCTTTCCAGCCAAACCTCTCTCACCTAAAAATTATTCTGTATACCCTGAGGATCATCTCTTACTCCATTGGATTATGAACCCCTTGATAGTGATGACTGTTTCTGATTTGTTTTGTTTTGTTTTGTTTTGTTTTGTTTTTGTATTCTCAGCAGACTACCACAGTATTAGGCACTTAGCAAGTGTTTAATAAATATTTGTTGACTCACTGACTCACTCATTCAAATATTAAAAAAGAATTTATGGAGGATTTTTCTCCACATGCATAATTACATCAATCTTTCACTGTGCTGTTCAGCTTCTATCCACCCAAATGAATGTTTGGCTCTCCCTTCCTTCTTATGATCTAATATCATCCATATTGATACACTGAAACTATTTTTAGCTCCCTGAGAACAATTTGGGAATGCACTGAATGGTTGACACTTGGACGTCTGGACTCATTTGTCCACCTACTGAGTATATCTACTGACTCCTGTGTATTGTGGTATCTATCCCTTTATCCTAAATTTAAAAAAATAGCACAATTTGAGCCCAGTAGATTAAATTATAAATTTGGTACACAGGAATTAAAAGTTTTAATTCTGCCTTAGTTGCTGGCTCTTAGTTGTGTGGCTCAGCCTTTCTGAATTTTCTTATCCCAAAAAGGAAAATAATTATATAGTGGCCTGTGACAGTGCCAAAAACCCTGCTGATCAGGATAGAAACCAGTCAGTATTTATTTCTATCATAGCACTTCCCTCTCCTTGCTCAGAGCAGCCTTAACTCTGTGACTGAAAAAGACCAGAGTTTGTCTGAAAAAGTCCCTCCCATCTTATGGAATTGGGAGCATCTAAGCCACAATAGAGGGATGGAATGAAAAATTAGTGCTTAAAAATGTGAAGTTACAGAGTTACAGAGACAGACAGATATAGACAGAGAGAAGGGGGGGCAGAGACAGAGAGAGACAAAGAGAGAGACAGAAACAGAGACAGAGAGAAAGAGACCAGAGACAGACAGACAGAGAGAGACAAAGAGAAAGACAGAGAGAGATAGATATATAGAGAGAGGGAGAGAGGAAGAGAGGGAAGAAGGGAGAGGAAGAAAGGGGAAGAGGGGGGGAGAGAAGGGCAGGGAGAGAAAGAGACAGAAAGGACAGTTAAGAAGGCTACAATGTCAAACTCAAGAACCTCAGTATTGGATTCCAGAATCTTCACTTTTAAGTATAATAAATTATTCTTTACCAAATCTTTCGTTGATTCTTTCCTTTGGATATGATTTCCTCTCCAGAGATTGCCTTAGGTCCTCCTCTCTAGAAGAGATTTCTTGTGTTTAGGTATCTTAAATGAAGAATATTGAGAAAGACTGATGAAGACCTCCCTTAAATTGTGATCCACAAAGAATGATTCTTCCATTTTCTTTTCCTTCTTCCCTTTCTTTCACCTCAGCTCCTAGGAAATCATATATCTTTTTTTTTCTCTGAATTTATCTCCATTTCTTAAAAGTGTGTTTACCTTTCTGGTAATCATAGTCTTTTAAATTTCATAAACCTGATTAATCATCACATTGTCAACCTTTATGTCATTTTCCAAACAACTTCTTTGGCTAGAGGCAATCCCAGTATACCTAGCAATGAATCTTCGGGGACAACTGAATGCTAAAGTGGAGAAAGACTGGGACTAATGCATGGATAAACTGCTAAAAATAGACAAAATAGAAAGATGGAGTTCTAGAGCTACAAAAATATTCTCTATCTTGAGGAAGACAAATGTCAACATATTTATTTCCTTCCAGGGTTTGGATCTAGAAGGGCCGTAAAAGCTCACTGGCATAATATATTGTTCTACACTTCATCAGGTAACCCCTCCTTGATCGTATTCCCTCCTTCTTTCCATGGCTACTGCACCAAGCTGATGCTATTATGTGCCCCCTCAATATGAGGAGCAGGAAGTTCTTCATGCTCCCTGCAGCTAGAGAAATTTCTGTCCAGTGTATTGTCACTGTGATGATCTACTCTTATTTCCCCTCCACCATTGTATATTCTGCTCTCTTTGCCTTTCTTACTTTCCTTTATATTCCAATTTATTCTCTTTTTTTAATTACAAATTTAATTTACAAAACACATGCGTGGGTAACTTTTCAACAATGACCCTTGCAAAACTTTCTGTTCCAAATTTTCCCCTCCTTCCCCCCATCCCCTCCCCTAGATGGCAGGTAGTCCAATACATGTAATAATTTATTCTTCTCTTTAAAGAGAATTAGGTGGAATAGTGAATAGAGCATGGAAGCTTGGCATAAGAAGGCTTGAGTTCAAATCCAGCCTCAGGTGCTTACTAGCTATATAAATCTGGACAAGTCATTTAATCTCTGTCTACCCCAGTTTCTTCAAGAGTAAAATGGGAATAATAATATCACCTTCAAGGACTGTTGTGGCATATACTAGCTTCTTAATAAATGATTTTTCCCTTTCTTTATGGTAAGACATTTTAAGCATGTTAGTTTTGACTATGTGGTCATTTGGAAAATAATGGAAGTGGGGGGAAATAGTTTCTTTGGAATGAACATAATTTTTTTTGCTGTATCTCTGATAATAGGACATCCAATCAAGAAAACAACAAGCCATTCTTGTAGTAGCACCAGCACTTACCATCTTTTAAGCCAGTTTAAAGTAATAAAAAGAAGAGATAAAGAAAAGCCAGGAAGAATGTTATATTTGAAGCTGCATTCAACCTGAAACACAACCTAAATAAACCCAGGAGTTAAAATGAAAGAGGAAAAACTAGGGAAGGGAAAGCCCACCCTTGTTTTTCCCTGAGTTCTTCTGGTCCTGGCATTAGACTGCTATCCCACTACAAAGAAGCCACATAAGCCTCAGTACAAATGGAGCATATTATGACCCATTATTTATAACTTCCCAGAGCAGAAAGTCTAAGAGAAGACAAAATCGGCAAATTTTGTCTGAAGAATGGGTAAGCAGTTTAGCTAAAGGAAAAATCGGTGACTGGTTAGAATGAAATGGATGTCTTGGTCATTCTCTTTCCCATTTTTCCTTTGGTTAGGTTTGAAAAGGAAATCTCTTCTAGAGCGGAGGATCTAAGGCAATCTCTGGAGAAGAAATCATATCCAAAGGAAAGAATCAAAGAAGTAATTGGTAAAGAATAATTTACTATACTTAAAAGTTGGGAGCAAATAAGAGGTATGGATCATCCTGTTTGCCCTGCACATAAGCCCACAGAGCTAGTACTCCTAGAATTATATCAGCTATACAGAATTATGGAAAACTAGAAGTATAAGCATTTTCAAAACAATAATTATAAAGGATCTAGAATCTTCTGTTAACTGTTAATCAAATTATTGCTAGTCAAGATAACTCAATAAGTGTTTATTAAACATTTATCCATACTTGTGTTAAACACTGCAAATAAAAATACAAGCAGATAGTCCTTGCCCTCAGAGAACTTATTTTTGGTGAGGGAAAACGAAACATGGAAAAGGGAGCTGAAAAGGGAAAGAGGGAATGAAAGTACCTAATTTGGGAGCACGAGAAAGTCCAGAGAATCAGGAAAACAACCTGGAACAGAATGAAAACATGGTTGTCCCGGAACTCTTTAAATGAAGGTTCTGTGCAAGTAACCAGCTAACTATAAGTAGAGGGTATAAGAGTATTTATACTGTGAGAAGCAATCCAGAACTTGAGTGATTTTCTAAGGTAAAAAAAGATTCTTTGGCATGGCAAAGAAATAAAAAAAATATATAGAAATGACTTGGGAGTGCAGCAAAGAAAAAAATGAAGAGATCTTTGACCCAGTCTCTTTTATAAAATGGACATTCATTTCTAAGAAGTTAGTTGCTCTATTTATCCAGACCATGAATTCAAAAATTCTTGCTATCTCTACAATGCAATCTATAAAAAATAACCTAACACATAGTTGAAAGAACTATCCATAGAGTGTGTCTATCAGAACCTATATCTTGGCCACACTCTGAGAATGGACAATATGCTGGGTTCAGAACTCAACAGGAGGTGTGAGGTATAAATTATTGTAAAAAAACTGTACAATACTTTTAATGACCCTCAACTTCTCCTTGAAACAAAAGCAAAGGTTCTTTTTTTTTAATAATAACTTTTTATTGCCATGCCAGGGTAATTTTTTTACAACATTAAACCTTGCACTCACTTCTGTTCCGATTTTTCCCCTTCCTCTCTCCACTCCTTCCCCTACATGGCAAGCAGTCCTATATATGTTAAATATTTTGCAGTATACCCTAGATACAATATATGTGTGCAGAACCAAACAGTTCTCTTGTTGCACAGGGAGAATTGGATTCAGAAGGTAAAAATAACCCGGGAAGAAAAACAAAAATGCAAATATGCAAATAGTTCACATTCGTTTCCCAGTGTTCTTTCTTTGGGTGTAGCTGCTTCTGTCCATCTTTGATCAATTGAAACTGAATTAGCTCTCTTTATCGACGAGATCCACTTCCATCAGAATACATCCTCATACAGTATCGTTGTTGAGATATATAATGATCTCCTGGTTCTGCTCATTTCATTTAGCATCAGTTCATGTAAGTCTCTCCAAGCCTCTCTATATTCATGCTGCTGATCATTTCTTACAGAACATTAATATTCCATAACATTCATATACCACAATTTACCCAACCATTCTCCAATTGATGGGCATCCATTCAATTTCCAGTTTCTAACCACTACAAACAGGGCTGCCACAAACATTTTGGCACATACAGGTCCCTTTCCCTTCTTTAGTATTTCTTTGGGGTATAAGCCCAGTAGTAACAGTGTTGGATCAAAGGGTATGCACAGTTTGATAACTTTTTGAGCATAATTCCAGATTGCTCTCCAGAATGGTTGGATTCATTCACAACTGCAACAACGATGCATCAGTGTCCCAGTTTTCCCGCATCCCCTCCAACATTCATCATTATTTTTTTCCTGTCATCTTAAAAGGCAAAGGTTTTTAAGAATAACCAGTGATGCTCCCTTACTATGGCATGGAATACTAATCTCTACAAAAATTACAGTTCATACTTTAATACTGAATCCTTTTTAAAAAAAATTGTAACATCTGATTAATGCTGGGTGGCCAGTTCTGACTTCAGAAATCATCCCATCTCTTACTAGGGAGGATGATAGATTGTAAAGACTTACATCTTTAGACATGGCCAATATATTGATTAGTTTTGTTTGGCTATACTTATCTATTGTGAATATTTCCTTTCAAACACCTTTTATATTGATCTCTCTTCAATGATTGAGAGTGATTACTCAGTGTTCAACATCTAAGTTTTTCTCTTTTCAGGGAGTTTGAAGTCACATATTTTCTCTCTGGAAGTGACATTCTAGAAAAGGGGTAGGCTATCTTTTTCTGCCAAGGCCTATTCAAATATTTACAATATCAGTCCAAGGCCATTTGAAATTATCCATTTACACATTCAAGCAGTGGGAAGTTGTTATACCTTAGCTCATCACTGTCTATGATTGCCTTGGCAAGGCCATAACTAATTATATCATGAACATATAAGCCGGATTTTCACTACTCCTACTATAGAAGAATAGAATTTCTCTTATTCCAAACTCTTACCAACTTCACCATTCACACAGACATAAAGCATTGGAGTCATATGTATGTGTGTGTGTGTATGTATTTGTGTGTGTGTATATGTGTGTGTGTATATGTGTGTGTGTGTGTGTGTGAAGGGTAGTCAATGGATAGTGAGAAAGATGTGAAACAAGAAAAAAAATCAATAAAACATTAAAAATGCCAAAAGAAAACAAAAAGAAGAAAAGATTTACAGTACACAAAGTACAACAGAGAGGTACAGTGTAAGAATAAGCTTTTTGTAACACTATGAAAGTGGTATAGGGACTGACTATACCCACTATCACCTTCATTTCTTTGAAACTATAACCTTTTCTCCCAGACTTTTTCCGTGGAAATAATGTAAATGAGTTCTCTTCCAAATTCATAGATCATCCAAAACAGCCTTCTCATTTCACAACTGAGGACACACATTTTAAGTGATTTCCCAAACAACAATAGGTAGCAAAGCTAAGATCCATTAGATAGTAGATAAATATCAATAAAGAATGTTAAAAGGATATATTATTGATGTAACACATACTATCACCCCAGTCTCTCAGGATCAGGAGGACTTCTCTCTTCATCAGGATTCTAGAAGACCCAGTTTTGTTTTTAGATATTTTTCTCTTCTCTTCTCTCATCTTCTTTCCTCTCTTTCACATTCCTTTTCTTCCCCACTTATCCTCTCTCTTCTTCTTCCTTCTTCTTTCTTCTCCCTTTTTCTTCTGCCTCTTCTCTTTCTTCCTGAAAAAGGTCCATTTAGTTATACTCTTGAGTGTAAGAAGGTAAATAATGTATTGAACTTTAGCTTGAACTTTAGAAAAATCATTTTGCTAGCCAAAAATAATATGGATTATAAAGGAGACACTTAAGGCAGAGAGGATCAATAAGGGGGGGTCTTACAACAATCTAGGTGAAAGATTATGAGGGCTTAATTTACAGTGATGGCCACATGAGTCCATGTGAGAAGAGAATACATGTAGTAGAAACTTTTTAAAGGTAGAAATGCTAAAAAATTGGCAACTAATTTTTATTGGATAAGTGAAATGATAAAAAATTAAGAGAAAAGAAGAATAACACAGAATTTGTAGATCTGAATTACCAAAAGAATGGTGGTGCCCATAAGATAAATTGGGAAGTTCAAAAGAGTGTGTGTTGTTTTGTTTTGTCTAAATGTGTTTTTGAGGTTCTTTAGTTAATTGTCACCCCAATCCTCATCATTCCTCCTTTCACCTAAGGTGAGTGGTCATCTCTGGGAAAGTAAGAAAAAAACAGAGAATACAAAGTGAGAAAGGGGAAACAGGAAATTTAACTTAGAAAATAAAAGTCATGTATGAGGAAACAAGAAGTTTAACTTAGAAAACAGAAGTTATATATAAGCTTTGTTTTGTAGTAAGTTCACCATGCTTAGTCACACATATAGTAAAAATACATTTAATATACAATAGTATTTAAGGAAAGTAAATATTTAGTTATATGTTATAGTTGCAATTTATGATACAGAAATACTTTTTTTCTTATAATATTGTACCATGTCCTTTGTTTAAAAACATAACTTTATTTTCCCCATTCATTGGTTAGAATAGTTTAACTGTTTTCATGTCAAAGTGGTCTTCTGAGAATGTAATAACATTATAGAAGTTTTTTTTTCTTGTCAGGTTTAGAAGTTTCATGCAAGATCTTGTCTTTTTCAAAGTATAAATTAATCCAATAGTGCCCTCTGTGAATTAAGTAACCGCATATGGATGAGCATTTGACTCTCAGTTTAATTATCCCTGATTCACCATTATTTTTCCTGAAAATATGTTTAGGGAGTTTCCATCTGACTAATAGCTAAACTGGTTTATTATCAAGGTGCATGTACACCAGTCCTCCAGTTGCTTTTAGTCACAAAACTTGTGACTTATTTCTTTGGTCTTTTGGGTTATCTGTTTAATAATAACAAAATAATGATAATAATATATATAAATATTATTACATTATTATTTACAAAGCACTTTGCATATATGCTCTCATTTGAATCTCTTGGCAACCCCATAGGATAGATTTTACACATATTATTATCTCCATACCTAGGAATTCTAATAGGAGGCACAATTATGAAATAGTTTGCACTCAAAAGAAGCAAAATCATCCCTTTGGAGATTTTCCTCCCTTTTAACATCCAGTATCTTCCTGTACAACTTAATAGAATCATAGAATACCTGAGCTAGAAGATCTTAGAGGTAATTTTTCCAAGTTTCTTATTTTACAAACAAGGAAATCAAGGCCAAGAGAGGTAACTTAATTTGTCCAAGGTCAAACAAAGAAAGGCTAGGAAGCTCAGCCAGAAGCCAAATCTCTTAAAATTGAATACAGAATTATTTCTACTACGCATTATTCCTTCTTCCTTCTACTCCTCTCTTTCCTTCTCTTTCTCCTCACTCTTCTACTCTTTCTTCTTTTCCCCAACTCATGTTACAGTTTTGCCACTGGTCCAATGTATTATCTATAAATGCTTTTAAGCACAGCATTTAAGATTGATAAGACAGCAAATTTGTCTTCTAGAATTTCATCTCCCAGGAATGAAATGTGACAGAAAAATTGCTTTGATCAAAACACCCAAGTTAATGATGAGATAATAAGTGTCCATCCAAAAACATTATGAGCTCCTTAAAATCAAAGATTGACTTTTCCATTCATTTGTATCCCCAATGCTTAATCAGCACAGTGCCGGCACATAGTAGGAGTTTAATACATACTTGTTGATGGTTAATTGAATCAAAGTAACCTAACATTATCATATTCAAAATTTTGGCATTCTAGCATTCTAAGAATTCCAGCCACACACACACACATTTTTCCACAAATAAACTGGTTTCTTTATTATTCCCCCCAAATGTTCCTACTCACTCTTATCTCTTTGATTTTGTCGTTCCCCTGCTAGAATCAGCTTCTTTATCCATTCTCCCTATCTTTTCTTTACGATCTACTAAAATGTAAAAAATATATTGGAAAAATTTCTGAACTTTGCTCAATGAGATGGCCAATTATAATTTCATAAGACAATGGCTCCTATCTCAGTAGAAGGCTTGCATATAATTTGGATGAGTTGGTAATGATAGAAATTTTATACTTTCAATGTTGCTCCCTATGAGCAAAAGAAAATTGTAGTAGCTTAAAAGAAACATGCGATGTGGTCATTTAAAAGCTCCATTCCAAAAATTCACATAGACTATTTGTATTCTACAGTATTTTGAGCTCATGTTGATCCGATCAGCCACAATTGACTTTAATGTAATTTGACTCTAGTGTAGAGATGTCATTTCTTCCTCTTTGAGAATGAAGAACAACTACTAACCAACCAATTATAGAAATGCCAAGAAAAGAAAAAAAAGAGCATCAATAAAATATGAAAAAATGCACAGAATAAAACAAAAAATAAATTCAAAAGGGAGGGCATAAACATGGGAAATTTTCATACCATTGAATATGCAGGAGGAGATAATGATGATAAGATAATATGTGCTTGCATGACATCAGAGACATGATATTCTTTAAGATATTCTTTAATAGCATTTTTAGGGAGAAAGGAAAAAGGACTTTGAAAACTGCAGGCATGTAGGGGAAGCCTTCTCAACACATCCTTGATTTCCAGCTTGTTTTGTTCGAGACTTTAGGGGAATTTCTACTTGTAGAATATCAGAGTCTCTCTGTCTCTCTCTGTCTCTGCCACTGTCTTTGTTTCTAACTCTCTGTCTCTCTCATTTCTTTCTCTCTGTCTCCCTCTCTTTCTCCTTATTTTGCTCTCATCAGAAGATCTTATTCACTCTTTTTATGATTTCTATGTCTTTTTATGATATATGTGCATATACACAATTTCTATAATTTTTGTTTGCTATTTTGCTCAGATCAATGACTTTGCTTACCACTTATTATTTGTGAATGATATTTTCTATAATCAGTATTGATAGGACCAAGTCAGTGAGTAAGATTTCTTAAGTTGTATTTGTTAGAAAAACATTTGTGTTTTCACCTATTATGTCCCATACTAAAAATAGTAAGAGGGGTAGATACTCATCATTCTAGTTGAATAACACTGTTAAAGAATGGAGATTAAAAAAGCCTAATTGTGAACCTTCTGAAATTCACTTTGAGGCAGGAGTCAAAGTCTCACATGGAAGGAGTAGGATTACAAAGATATCTATGTATCACTAATAAGCAGAATTCAGATAGCTTATGTGGATATACATATCCTATGTGTACATACACAAGCTAACATGTATATAAGAAAAAAACTATACAACAGAAATTCATAGTTTCATTTAGTATTGCTTTTTTGTTCTTTTTTCTATTAAAATGTTCACACCTTAATGATTAAGTTCACAATAATTTAAAAAAATATTTCTTAAAAAGATTGAGTAGCTCTACAAAATCCATTCCAATCACTTCCTCAAGATTCCTGAACTACCTCTTATCAAGAATTAGTTATATTTATAGATTTATAATTTAAAGGGAACTCAGAAGTTCAGTCTAAACCTTTTGTTTTATACTTCAGGTAACTGAGGCCAGGAAACTCACTTCCCTATGGTCATATAGCTGGTTAATAGCAGTCACTATTTAAAACCAGTTCCTCTAATGCTGAATCCTGAATTAAGCTCTTGGGACTATGCTACAGATACAGACATTCTAGAGTGTGTCATTCAAGAACGTAGCTGATTTACTTCAAACCAACTCATGAGAACCAATTGTCAAATTTTCATTGTGAACACTTACACCTCAGAGATCAACAAATACTGCAAATCAGAGCTTGATTTATTGATTGTATAGAGTAGAAAATGATGGAGAATGGTTAAAGTAAGTTATAACTAATAATATTGCTGTGTTCATTTTTTTGAGAGCCAATTGTTAAACATTCACCAGCACATTCCTAATGCAATTATTCTCTGGATGAGACAACTTCTTTTTTTTGTCCTTACTGTCCCCCAGAAGTTTGTAACTGATCATGCCTCATACCTTTCCCTGACCCATTTGGGATTTTCTTGGTAAAGATACTGGAGTGATTTGTCATTTCCTTCTCCAGCTCATTTTACAGATGAAGAAACTGAGGCAAATGGGGGTAAGTGACTTGCCTAGAAAATGTATTCCCCTCACCTTTAATCCTAAACAATAATCTGATCTAGGAAAACATACTTTTTAGCCTATTTAAAATCAGTTCAGAATCATCTAGGAAGGTCAGTAGGTAAAGTACATAGAATTAAGCTACTTGTCATGATTCATATTATTTAGCAATTTAGGCAATATCTACAAAATAAGCAAATTGGTCATAATTCCACCAAAAATTTGGCATCATATTGACAATTAATTGATTTTGTCATGCAGTGATGGGAAGTGATTACTAAATTAGCAGGAAAATAAAACATACTTACTTCAACACTGTTTTGGAGGCTGTCTAGAATCCTGTCTCCATGATTAAAGTTTTTTCTACTATCTACATCTATCTATATCACTGTCTACTCAATAAATTCCAGTGGCAACCTATCACCTCAAAGATCAAACAAAAGTCCCTTTATTTGGAATTCAGAGCTCTTCATAATTTGCCCTCTATATTCCAATATTCTTATACCTCACATCCCACCACATGCTCTGTGCTCCAATGACATTTATTTTCTTGCTATTCCTCTAACAGTACATTTCATCTCACAGCTAGCCATTTTCACTGGCATCTTCCATTTTTGGAATGTTCTTGCTTTTTATTTCTACCTCCTGGCTTCCCTGTTATAATCCTACCTTTTATAGGAAGCTCTTGTTCTGAGACCCTCCCTCTTCTAAGAATTTCTAAATTATTTTGTATGTAACTTGTTTGTAGATAATCTTTTGCATGTAAGCTTCCCCATTTGACCATGAGTTTCTCAGGTCAAGAACTGTCTTCTGCCTTTCTTTGTATCCTTAGCATTTAGTATAGTGCCTGGCACATACTAGGCACTTAATAAAAAGTGGCTGATTGATTGACTGAATATCTCTCATCTGAGGACCAATCCAGTAAATTTGGAAGTTCATCACCAATAGTTTGACTGCCTGGTAATTTGGGACAAGAAGGTTATTCATTTTTTGCCAGTGAACAAAGACTTTTATATATATATATATATATTTATATATATATATATATATATATATATATATATATATATATATATATATATATATAGCAGAGGTGTTGTAATCTGCATCAACGAAGGGGAATACCCAAACCAACAAAATCCTATTTAACTGACATTTCCACACAATACCTTTCCCAGATATGGGACTTTAGAGAGAACACGGAAATAAACTGGTTGCTGTCTACATATCGGGTTCAGTTGGGCCTTAAACTTGTGTAACACAAAGTTTTATAGAAATAAGGAAAGAAGATACTGTCTCACTTTTGAATTATACTCCTTAAGATGGCTTTAATTATATGTCAATGTCATCTTTTTATATTGTGATTCATATATATATATGTGTGTGTGTGTATGTATAAAACAATGTTATTCTTAATTGTTGTTTTAGTCATAGAAATATAAATTTATAATTAGAAACAACTTTAGAAGTCATCTAATTTGGCACACTCATTTTACAGATGAGGAAACTGAGTCTAAAGAGCTTGAGCTATGATACTGCTTGAGATCATGTAGTTTATGGTAAATTTAGGACTCAGACTCAGTCATTTTGGATAAGGGTCTTCTACATCCCACACACAGTCAATAAACAAACACATCAATACTTATTATATGGCAGGTATTAAGCTCTGGGGATACAAAGAAAGGCAAAAACGTCACTGTCCTAAAAGATCTCAGTCTAGTGGGAAGAAAACATTTAAGTCACTAGGTACATATGAGATCTATACAGAAGTAGATGGACGATTATCTGAGAAGGAAGACCAATAGCAATTAGGGGGATAGGGAAATGTGTCTTGGAAAGGAAACGTCAGACATTAAAGAGCAGAGTGCTCATTTCAGGCATAGGGAAGAGCTGGTAAAAAGAAAAAGATTGGAGACTAGGTCAATTTATTTGCATCATAGGATTTGTGAAAGAGTATGTTACTGCCATTATCTTAGAATTTTATAACTGGAAGTATTCTTGGAAGTCAGCTAGTCCAATTCTGTCATTTTAGAAAGAAAGAAACTGGACCTTTCTACTTACTTACAGAGAAAGTAAATAAAATTACAAGGTTACCCAGACAAAAAGTGGAATAATTGAAGTTTAAACCTAAATACTCTGGTTACGCTTAAACTTTCTATCTACTACACTATTTCCTTGTGCCACATGATTCCAAAATACCAACTTTACAATCAAAAAATATTAGAAAAGTAATTATTTTAATACTAAATTGGGGAGTAGGGGGGAAAATGATTGACTTTGTGAACATAAGTAAGTTTGTCCACAAGGTGGCTCCATAGAACAACTTGTGCTTTCTAAATGAATGAGGTAGTCATAATCTATGCTAGGTTTCCATTATTTTTATGATTGAATCTCTATTTTCCATAGTATAAGACTTTTTTCAACCATGAAATCAAGAAAATCCAGAGAAATTAATTATTTGATTATTGATAAATTTAAGATTCTTAGATGCAAAATTTATCCATATGAGAAAAAATCATATTCTGTGATACAGGAATCAGAATCTCTCAGTCAGAAGCTATCTCAGAAGAAACTATAATCTAACCCAAATGTGGATAAGCTCCTGTTCAGTTTATCCTGAGAAGTGATTACCTATCCACTGCTTAAAGATCTTCCAGTAAAGGGAACCCACTATATCCCAGAAAAGTAAATTCTACTTGTGAATATTTATAATAATTACAAAGATATTGTGTTTTATTATTGGCTCTTATACAAATTCCATCCATTGCTCCTCTTGTCCCTAAGGCCAACATAATAAGTCTAATGCTCATTCTAGATGGTAATATTTCAAATACTTGAAGATTTAAGTTCAAATTCCACTGGACCCAGATGGCTCTGCAGGGGAAAGTGAGGTAGGTGACCTTGACCAGCCTTTCCTCACTTAAATCCAATTTACTTACATGTCATGGAAGCACGTTCTTGATTTCATGGTTCTCTTCCAGAATGAAGAATAAATAACAACAGCAATAATCACTACCTCTGGCCCTGTCAATGTCCTTATATGTAAAATGAAAAGGTTGGACTAGATAGTCTCTGTTATCCTCCTGCTCTAAAACTCCACTATGTTCAGCCAATTGATCCTCACATAGTATTTTTTCTAGGCCCATCACCAATTTTGTGCCCTTTAGTTGACAGTCAACAGCTTCTCAAAGTTCCATCTAAAATATGGTTCTCAGAACCAAAGAAAACCATACAGATATGTATAACCAGGATAGGAAACAATGGGTTTTTCATTCCCCCAGTTGAAATGATGATTCTTTCACTAAAATTCTCCTTCTCACACTTTTTGGATTTTTTTTTCCCTCACATTATTGGCTCAGAAGCATTTAAAATAAATTCTATTGAATGCAAGGTTGCAGAGAAAAAAACAAATACTATTGCCCCACGTAATAGGAGCAGAGCCATTCATATCTGGAACTTGTGTCAAACTCTCATATGTCATTTCTAAAATAGCACTTTTAACATGTCACATTTAAAGATGTGACATTTAATATATCAGCTTAGCAGCTGGATGTGCAGATATTTCTACTGGGACCCAGGATGAGAAAAATTAAGATGTTGGGGGTCTAGTTCTGCCTCAGTGTGGAACAGGTTTAAATGCACAGTCCCATCTACTTTCTCTTCCTCCATAATATCCTGAGATCCAGTGTCCCTGTTTAATTTTCCTCTCTCTGCTCTGAGTATCTACCATACAATCCTCTGATCTCCTGCCAGCACAGGGCTCGCTTCTGAAAACTAGCCTTCTTTCATCTCCAGGACCTTTTTTGGAATGGGAGCCTCATTGGGCAACTGTATTTCTCCTTTACCCTGAGATGGGAGGGGACTCTTTGGAGGAGAGTGAAAAGCCTCACAAGTTAGATCAAAAAAAAATAGAAAAAAAAAAAAAGAAAGAAAGAAAGAAAAGAAAAGAAAAAAACTAAGTGCCCAGGTCATCTACATCTGGCAACAGAATTGCAATGAATAAGGAACCTGGGTTCAGTGAATAGAATAATAGTTTTTGATCTAGCCTTCAAGGACCTTAGAGATCATCTAATATATTTTAAGAAAAACAATATGCCGTACTGTCTAGAATTCTAGACCTAGAATTAATATAGATGTAGGTATGAATCCATGTTGACTAGGATACCCAGTTGTAGTCTTATGCTACACCATGTTCATTCTCCCAGGTTTAGTATCTTTAACTATAAAATAATAGTAGAAATGTCAAAAACAGTATACTAAAGTGAACAGAAAGTTGGCTCAGGAGTCAGGAAGATCTGGAGTCATCTCTGGCGTACATTAACTGGACATGTTAAACCTTTCAGTCACTTAATTATCTGTCTTAGGCTATAGGTATGTAATGTTCTAGTATATGTAGTATGCCAGAGTAGGTGCCAGTATATATTGGCAGAAAAAGATCCCTCGCCAGGATTCCCTATGCCAAGGAAGTCATAAATCCACTAAAAAAATCCTCCCAAAAAACAAAAACGTAGACCAGTAGTGTCTACCTCCCATGGTTAAATTCAATGAAATGATGTATTTTAAATGCTTTGCATATTTTAAGACTGTAATTATTAGTTATTGTAATCATCCTCATCTTCATCTTCATCACCATCATTATTATCTAAAAGATGTTTTTAAACTGGGGCTCATGAACTTTCCTCTTAATTGATGACTAGATTTCTAGACAATTGGTTTAATTTAATAAATTAAATTGATAAGCCTTTTAATACTTTAAAAACATTGCTCTGAGGAGGAATCCATACTCTTCAACAGGGTACCAGTCTACCTTTCATCTAAGGCAACATCTTTGACTGATTGAGAAGCATATGAAGGAGTTGGGTTAGTTCATATCTTATAGTTCAGTATAAATGATAAACTTTGTCATAGGGGATTATTTCAGGAATTGAAACAATGTTAGTAGATTAAAATGTATTTATTAGTGATATGACATATAGCAATAATTATATATGTATATATATAAAATTTGTCCTTTTAAGGAGTCTTTCTCTTATCATCAAACATTGTGGGAACATGGGATGCATCAAATAATATAAAGCCTATCCACTGAATTTTAAACTATTTTTTATACGTTTTCACATCTATTATCTTACTTGTTCTTCATTTTAAAAAATCTCCCAAGTTATGGAAATTTGAATTATTGAGTGTGTCTAAAGTGAGTGACCAACATCTATCCTATTTCACTAGGTATGATGAGCCTGAGATTTAGAACTGGAAGTAAATTGAGGCATCTTTTTAACAATATAGAGGAACAGAATTCAGAGAGCTTGAGTGAGTTTATCTAAATCAAACAATAATAAATAAAAGAGCAAAAATTTGAATATTTTCTGTTTCCAAATCCAATCCTTTTTTCTTATTTGTCTCTGAAGAGATGGTCAGGATGTCTAAGGAGAGGCAGCAGTAATCATGAATGTAACGTTGGTCCTGAAATCAGGTTCAAATTTCCATTCAAGTCACTTACCAGCTGTGTGGCCCGGATAAATCATTTGCCCTCTCTAAATTTCAGTTTCCTTGTATGTAGAATGAAGTTCAGGATGCTTTGTAGCACCATAGTGTATAGAGCTCTGGGATCAGGAAGACTCATCTTTCCAAGTTCTGGACTCAAACACTTAATATCCATGTCACCCTGGGCAGGTCATTTAACTCTGCTTTAGTTTCTTTATATGTAAAATGAGTTGGAAAAGGAAATGGCAAGCCATTTCTAGTATCTTTGTCAAGAAAATCCCAGATGGAATCATGTTGATTTGGACAGTGCTGAAAAATTGACTGAACTGAAAACAAAAATTGGACCTGATTGACTCTAAGATCCCTTTCTGCTCTATGAGCCTTTGAGTTCTGGCTATTTCTTACTGATAAGGTGAGTCCAAGAAATTACTATTGAATCTCTATGAATCTCTGTCTCCATGTATTAAAAAAAAAGGATATCTACTTTATTTTCCTTATAGAATTCACTATTTATTATGGAGTTGTCAAAGGGATCAAGGGAGATTTTGAATATAAAAGCACGTTGTGATACATAAAATGCTATATGAATGTAAGCTAATATTATTATTGCTTGTCTTATGTTAAACTATTTTAAACCTTCCTTTCATAGCAGTGTCTTTCAGAGATTTATTTTTTAAAATCCTATATAATGGCACATAGCTATATCTGAGTGATAATAATCCATTCCTCATGAAATATTTAGGTTTATGTACAAGCGTCTGAGCTGCATCTGGTCCTGAGCATTGCAAGGAAGCAGGAGTGTGGAGAAACCATGCCTTTTTATTACGAGTTTTTAGAACATACCCATGATTTCAGACAAATTTTGAAAATGTCAAGTTCCAAGAGGCACATCATTAATGAGAATGTGCTATGTCATGGTCCTTTCCCCCCTTCCTCAATTTGGACAAATGTTACCAGTTTCACTGCCTTTAGAATCATTATAGGATAATAATTTTGTCATCCCTTTGGGTTTTGAAAACAATACTCAAAGTAATCCCTTTTTGATCTGATGCTAATCCAAGATAATTGCTTTTGGGTTTAATAGGAAAACTGAAAATTCTTAATGCAGGATTTACTGAATGGATCTTTCAAAAAGGGACTTTGGGGGACTTCCCACCCTCCCACTTCCACCTTATTGAAAACAGGTACTTGTCTTTAACAAAAAAGAGTTGTAGGCCAAACTGCTCTTTGCTTCACTGAATGCCAATTGCTAGTTCCTTTTGGAAATAGGAATAGATCTCACCTTTGAGGAACTCAGACAGGTGCTCTTTAGAAATCCCCCATTTCATACTAGTTGCCTAAGCTTTTGTTTTAAGCTATCATGGATATTCCTCCAAGTCCCTAGCATTTGGGTCACTGGGGCCTTATGTAAAAGCTAGGGAGATTCTGTCTAATAGGCTTGAGATTTTTGATAAATAAAGTGTCAAAATTATATTTGCCAAAAGGTACATGAGAATTTTGGTGAAAAATACTTTTGAAAATGCTGCTAGTTTAATAATAATATAATATTTTCAAAGTGCTTTATAATTTAAATTTCATTTTATTTTCAAAACATCCTTGAAGATATCATTATCCCTATTTTAGAAGGGGAAATTAACACAAACAAAAGTTAAGTGACTTGCCTGAGATCATATCTAATAAGTGATGGAGGCTAGATTTGAACTCAAGTTTTCTCCACTCTAGGTCTAGTATTCGATCTATTTCACCACCTAGCTTTAAATTAACTTGTTATTGGATAATCCACTCTAGGAAGAAATATTGAACTGTCCTGGACCAAGTCAATGCATCAATAATCTTTTGTGGGGATATTGTGAGGATTTCTTTCAAGAAGACAGCAATCCATCAATAAGATTTCTTAGAGAAGTGCCTGGGAGCACAGAGAGTTTAAATAACTTGACTGTAGTCAAAATCATGTATCAGATATGGTATTTGAACTCAAATCTTGATTCTTGAATTCATATTCAAGATTTCACTCCAATGAAATCAAACATTTTTGTCTCTGGCATCAGGATGACAAATGCTATCAATTTGCACCACATAGTATAACATGAAACTTTCTCCTCCTTTTTTTCTTGCTTTTTTTTTTTTTTTTTTTTTTTTTGGCCTTCAGAGCATTACTTATAAGGAAATATGTTTTGCATGATTTCATCTGTATAATGGATATCATATTTCTTACTATTTATAGAGATGGTGCTGTTGGGCACTAGGCTCATAGCCACCCCTCTTCCCTACCATTGGGATTGAGAGAACTGAGTCAGGAAAAACTTGGAACTCAGAACACCTTTATATATTATTGTGTCATAAACTCCAGGTGCATTATCTCAATCCTTGCTAGGATAATATCCTCTCTGTTTGAGTATTATCCTTCCCCTTGCTGTCTACTGTTCTCAACCTTCTTATCTTGATCTCTATCCTGTCAGGATTAAGTAATGATCCTTTCCTAGAAGTATGACTTGTTCACCCACCCAATGGCTTTGCCTCCCCTAATCTGCCTTTGTTTCCCCAATAAGATGCATTCTGTTTGCAAATCCTAGTTAGCTAAAACCCTATATAATTTCCCTGCCTTAGTTTATCTGGGCAGAATGCTTTGCACATGAATCCCATTTAGTTGGCTAACCCCAACTCTCCATATTAAAGATTAAAAACCAATCTCTGTCTCAGTTTCTTGGGTATTACAATGTAGGAAGAGAATCTGTAACCGAAAATGAATATAAATTTTAAAAGTTTCTTTAATATCTGACTTCATAAAATATAACTTCTTATATCTGCTTCTGCAATCAACATGTCAGACCTTTAAATACAGTTAAAAAAAAGTTAACATACCCCCCTTAATTCTCCTCCTCCCCCCCCTCCTCCTCCCCCTCCTCCTCCTCCTCCTTCTCTTCCTCCTCCTCCTCCTCCTCCTCCTCCTCCTCCTCCTCCTCCCCCTCCTTTTCCTCCTCCCCCTCCTCCCCCTCCTCTTCCTCCTCTCCTCCTCCCCCTCCTCTTCCTCCTCCTCCTCCTCCCCCTCCTCTTCCTCCTCCTCCTCCTCCCCCTCCTCCTCCTCCTCCTCCTCCTCCTCCTCCTCCTTCTCTTCTTCTCTTCTTCTCTTCTTCTCCTTCTCCTTCTCCTTCTCCTTCTTCTTCTTCTTCTTCTCCTTCTCCTTCTCCTTCTCCTTCTTTTCTTCTTCTTTTCCTTCTTTTCTTCTTCTACCCTTCTTCTTCTTTTCCTTCTCCTTCTCCTCCTCCTCCTCTTCCTCCTCCTCCTCCTCCTCCTCCTCCTCCTCCTCTCCTCCTCCTTCTTCTTCTTCTTCTTCTCTTCTTCTTCTTCTTCTTCTTCTTCTTCTCTTCTTCTTCTTCTTCTTCTTCTACTTCTCCTCCTCCTCCTCCTCCTCCTCCTCTTCCTCCTCCTCCTCCTCCTTCTTTTCCTTCTTCTCATCTTCCTCCTGCTTCTTCTCCTCCTCCTAATCCTCCTCCTCTTTTTCCTTTTTTTCCTCCTCCTCCTTCTCTTCCTCCTCCTGAATATGCCCCATTCTTCCAAACCTTCCTCAAATGGCATTACTTCAAAGCCTTTCACCATTTTGGCTATCTTCCTCAGAACATTTTACACCTTATAAGTGTCACTCCTAAATTGTAGTGGTCAGGAACAAATATAGCACTATAGATGTGACCTCCAAGTACTATAGATGTGGCCTTACAAGGACAGACCATTGATGTTTAGTCTTTTTTTTCAGTTTTGTCCAAATTGCCATGACATCATTTGGGGTTCTCTTGGCAAAGATACTTGAATCGTTTTCCATTTCCTTCTTCAATCCAGTTTACAGACAAGAAAAGTGAGGCAAATAGGATTAAATGATTTGTCCAGGATCACAAAACTATTAAATGAGTGTGGCAAGGAGGAAGTACAGTGTATAGAGCAACAGGCTTCAAGTCTGGAAGATTCATTTTCATGAGTTCAAATCTAGCCTCAGATACTTATTTTATTAGCTTTGTGACTTTGGACAACTCATTTAATCCTCTTTGACTCAATTTTTTCATCTGTAAACTGAAGTAGAGAAGGAAATATTAAACCATTCAAAAAATGGGTCCTATGAAGTTAGACAAAACTAAACAACAACAAATGATTCTCTACTGCAAAACTAGATCAAATTATTTTTATGGTTGCCATAGTTTACAATCACACCAATCAATCAAGCTCATGATCTGCTTCCCAGATGTTTGTTTGTTGTTTTTCAGAAAGCAAAACAAAAACCATCATGTAATTATGCTTAGCTCATTGTATATGTGAAGGTGATCTTTTAAACTCATTTTAGATTTTATACTTATCCCTATAAATTTTCATCTTCTAAGATTTAATTCAATGTTCTCTTTGTATTCTAACTCTATTGCACAATTTGTTTTATTTCTCTCCTACTTCTGTGTAATTTGTAAATTTGATAAAAATGACATTTATGATTTTATCCCTGTCATGGATCAAACATCTCCTACTGTACAAGAAAAAGCCCTGATCCCTGTGATATACCTTCAAGGAAATCTGCGTCCAAACTTGAGAGATGATACTATTCATAAAAATATCAATGAGTTCCCCAGAATTCTTTCTAACTCGCTATAAGCCTACAACCTCTTTCTTTAAAATTATCTATGGCCTTGTCTAACTTAAGCCCTTTCCTGTTCCACCCCCACTCTAATTATTAGTATTTGTTTTCGCTTAAATTTGTTTTTTGTATTTTCTTATGCAGATACATTTTGTATTTCTCCAAGTAAAATGTTCAAATGAAGTAAATTTCATTTTTGTCTTTGTGAATGTCCTACTTAGCAGAGTGATTGGCACTTGTTTATTTTTTATTTTTTACTGATGCAATTGAGGTTAAGTGACTTGCACTAGGTCACACAGCTTGGCACTTGTTTATTGAATTAAAATTTCATAAAATCAACCAGATAATTCACTCTTTGTTTTTAATTCATTTCAATCATATTCAAGAGTGAGACCTTCATTTTGGACTGAGTCACAAATATGCCAATAAAAGTCTTTGTAATCCAATTCTACCAATCGAAATATTGACACTATATATAAAGTATTATCTCCATGCTACTTAATATCCCTAACAAAAAAAGAGTTGATGATATACAATGGTCCAGACTGAAATGTAAAGGGATAATAAAGACAATAGCAAATATATGTAATGTGTATTTATGTAGCTCGTAGAATTTTATAAAGCACTGGGTACGTATATTATTTCACTGAACCCTCATAATAACCCAATGTAGAAAAGTAGCACAGGAATTATCTTCTTCAATTTACAGATAAGAAAAACAAATTTTAGAAATAAAATGATTTGATATACCTACAAAAGTATAAACTTTGAACCCAGGTGTTCCTGACTCCAAATCCTGATATTCTGCCCACTACAGACTGGCAGGTCCCCTAGTCCCACATAAAAACAACCATTGAAGAATTTGGGGGGGAGATGTGACTTCCCATTCATAACTCAGTCCTTTAGGGTAATTATATATAACTTAATATATTATATGGAGAAATAAATAATTATGAGGATAAATCCGAGGATCCCAACCATCTGACTTACATCTAAATCTCCCAATAATGAAATAATTTTATTTGGCTATATTTGTATTCTAATTCACTTAATTTTCATCTTTTAATTAATTGAAAGAGAGAGAATCTAGGTGGGGAGGAGCATAAGAAAAGAGCCAGTGAAGCCTTGTTGCCTGACCAAGAAAGTTTGGCTTGGGTGTCAAAGGAGAGGTCACTGTGTTCCTAAGCCTTTATGCCTAATATCAAGAAACAAGTTGACAGTGGGCATTCTTCCTGACTAGTCTCCAAAACTACCAAACAATAGTTTTTCATTGTTCATTAACCAAAGGTTGAGATTACTAGTGGCCTTCAACAAATGGAGATTTGGGAGTTGAAGTCTTAGCTACAGCAACATTTGGAAATGAGCACATTTATGTTGTTGTTATTTTCATTGTCATTGTGGCTGTTGCTGCTGTGCTGTTTTAAAATATGAAAAATACATGATTTATATTGTCTCATTTCTTAAAAAGGAAGAAAATATGTCATTACCCAGGGAACAGGTAATGTATATTTTCGTTATACCGTTTATCACTCAGTTTGTTTTATAAATTTATATTAAACACATATATATGTATGTATGTATATGTATATATACACATGTAAATATGTGTATGGATATACATTTTTTTTCTTTTAAAAATTAAATAAGTTAATTTCCTTTGTACAATTTGGCTGCCTTTAGTTTGAGGTTATAGTTAAAACGGTGTTGGCTTGTTTTGAACACTAGAGGGAGTATTAGGCAATAAATGAGAACCCCAATTTGATCTGTAATGCCTAGTGAAATTACATTCTCTAACCTAAGTAATAGAAGACATAATTTAATTGATATTTAAATGAGATTTAGGCTGAACTTGATCTCCATGAACCTGAGGTCCTGTGGATAGATTATAGAGAGAGGAAATAAAGTGGAAACTCACAATTAATTGTCTTTGCAAAACTGAACAATAGAGTGAGCTTTTTCCAAAACTTTTCTTCCTCTTTTTTCCTCTAATACACAATGAACATCTCTGATATAGGGTATTTGGTTTAAAATCATCATGAAGCAGGGGAATTACAGCTCACCTAGTTGGAGAAAATATATTTTCATATTTTCATACCAGTGGAATCTCATATCTTTGATTTGGTCAAGAAAGGAAGAAAAAGGAAAGGGGACTAATGCACTTTGAACTGCTCAAACATAGCAAATTCAAATTCTTGGGGGGAAAAATTGAAAAGTAGTCTCAAAGTCAATCTGAGATTAAGGACCTGAATAATATTACCTACATATAGATACCAGAGCTATAATTTGGAATTCTATCACTAAAATTTTTTCTTTCTTAGTGGTCACTGTTACTCTGCCCCCCACCAAACCCATGAGGGACACAGGGCACTAAGTAGTTATAGAGATGAGTAAGCATCCTCACCACTTTACTCACTTCGTCCTCTTTTAGAGTTGACTGTCATGTCAACTCATGTTGGAGGAATGGATCGATATAGGACCAAAAAGTTCTAGGATCATGTCCTTTACACTAAATTTGGAGGAAATAGTGTTTCCCAGATGTTACTCCTGTCCTAATGATAGCAATGCTATCAACCAACCTGACTTGAATGGCTGATAAAACAAGAGAGAAAATGAGACAGTAGAATATCAACTAAAATGTAAGTTTTTTGATCAAGTAGATAGACTAAAAGCTGCAGCCTTGAGGAAATAGATAAGAAGTAATAAAATATGGTATTCCTAGTAATCTTCACATAGCTGTGCATTATTATACTTATTTTAAATTTTTTATTTATTTTTAATACATGAATTATGTTGGGAGAAAAAAATCAGAGAAAAAGAGAAAAAACATGAGGGAGAAGGAAAGAAAACAGAAAAAGAAACAAAAATAATATGCATTGATATACATTGAATCTAGATACTTCTTTTTCTGGATGCAGATGGCATTTTCTGCCCAAAAATCCCTGAGAAGAACCAAGTCTTTCACAGTTAATCATCACACATTCTTGCTGTTATTGTGTACAATGTATTCCTGGTAATGCTTGTTTGGTTCAGCATCAGTTTATGTAAATCTTCCCAGGTCCTCCTAAAATCAGCTTGTTCATCATTTTTTTTATGGAACATTAATATTTTCCCATTTTTCTCTTTATTGATCATCTTTGAATTTATTTGCCTTAAAAATCTTCTGGTTATTATTAGCTGGTTTGCTATATAGCAAGCATATAAAGGTTAATTCTCTCAATAGCTGAGACTTTACTACATATCAGTAATTTACAATGTTTGACATTTCTTTTAAATTCCTCTTAATAGAAAGCCTTTGAGATTCTTTTTTCATGCTAAATATGTTAAAGTATATGTTAAATACAATATATGTATACATATTTATACAGTTATTTTGCTGCACAAGAAAAATCGGATTGAGAAAGAAGGTAAAAATAATCTGAGAAAGAGAATAAGAATGCAAGCAGACAATAACAGAAAGAGTGGAAATGCCATGTAATGGTTCACACTAATTTCCCATAGTTCTTTCACTGGGTGTAGCTGGTTCTCTTCTTTACTGAATAATTGGAGCTGATTTGCATCATCTCATTGTTGAAAAGAGCCCCATGCTTCAGAATTGATCGTCCCATATTATTCTTGTTGTCGTGTATAATGATCTTCTGGTTCTGCTCATTTCACTTAGCATCAGTTCATGTAAGTCTCTCCAGGCTTCTTTGAAATCATAGTGTTGGTCATTTCTTACAAAACAATAATATTCCATAACATTCATATACCACAACTTATTCAGCCATTCTCCAATTAATGGGCATCCATTCAATTATGGAAAAATAATATTTCATTATCTTTCTATACCACAAATTATTCAGCCATTCCCCAACTGATGGGCATCTACTCATTTTCCAATTCTTTGTTACCACAAAAAGAGCTGCTATAAACATTTTTGCACATGTAAGTCCCTAATGATTTCCTTCTGATATAAGGTTAGTAATAGCACTGCTGGGGGCAAAAGGTATGCACAGTTTGAGAGTCCTTTGGTCAAAGTTCCAAATTATTCTCCAGAATGGTTGGATCATTTCACAATCCATAAACAATGCATGAGTATCCCAGTTTTCCCACATCCACTCCAACATTTGTTATTACCTTTTCTTATCATCTTAGTCAATCTGAAAGGTATGTAGTGATACCTCAGTGTTGTTTTAATTTGCATTTCTCTAATCAATAGTGATTTAGATCATCTTTTCTTATGACTAGATGGCTTTACTTTCATCATCTGGATATTATCTATTCATATCCTTTAATTATTAATTGGGAAATGACTTGTATTCTATAATTTTTGTTTTCTTTCATTGTCCCTCATCACTCTCCATTTTAATAGTCTTCCACAAAGAATTAAATGATTTATTAAGTCATTGAATGACAAGTTACTTATTGGGGGAACAGGAGGAGTGTTAATCATTCTAATAATGGACAAAGTACTTAGAAAGACAACCCTGAGCATTTCTAAGAAAAACCTGAGTTCACATTTGGCCTTAAATATTTACTATGTGATCCTGGGTCAGTCATTTAACTCTGTTTGCCTCAGTTTCCTCAATCATAAAATAGGAATAATAATAGCACTTACCTCTTAGAATTGTTGTGAGGATCAAATAAGATATTTTTAAAGCACCTAGCACAGTCTGGGACACAGTCATCACTTAATGAATATTTGTTTCTTCTTTCCTTCATTCCTTCCTTCCTTCCTTCTAAGACTTTTGTCCTCTTCTAAATATATAGAATTAAAATTCCCACTTATTCTCATTTCTAATCAATCCAAATCAAGCACTGATTAGTATACAGATGTTAAAGTCCTATTTATTATTTTTTTCCTATTGGACACTTTTGCTTTCTCCAAGGAAAGATAATTAATTGCTAGTATAGCTATATTCCAACTAACCTATTGGAAGATGAGAAGTAAAGCAATATAAGTAAGAAATAGAGTACCTCTATAAAATCAGTAAATTATCAAGAATAAAGTAGGAGAAACATAAGATGAGAATTTGGGAAATAGATTGATAACTCCTTTCTCTTGATGTCTTATCTTTTTTCCTAAGAATTGTCAATTACTGAAGTAAGGGCAAAGATGGCTTTTTTTTTCTCTTTCTTTCTCTAACTGAGCAAAGTATCAGTAATTAAATGCTTGTTGAATGAAATAAAATGACTCTTTTCATATAATATAACCCATCAATCTCTTTAGTCATTGTAATCCCAAATTTAGGATTAGGCTATTAATTTTCCTTTGAATGTGTTTATGTTTTACATTGAATGAGAGAGTCTGCAAATGGAAAAGAATCATTAAAAAATGCACAAAAAACCATGGGGAGGGGACAAAAGGGTGTGGGGGGAAAAAAAAACTTTAATAGACTTATCAATTTGCTGGGATGGAGGAGAAACCTGAAAGCAATTCAGTCCAGATGCAAAGAAATGAAAGCCTGATGGAAGACAAACAAAAATACAGGCATACAAACAAAGCCTTGTGCTTTTGCAAACTCAAAGATGGGGTGTGGTGCAGAAGAGTGTGGACAGGCTGTGGGATTTGTGTTTCTTTGGTCAAGTCAAGACTTTCCAAACCAATTCTTCTTTGTACAGAGCAGAAAACCCCAAATCATAAGAATTAATCAGGGCTTTACTAAGTACAGGAAGCCAAAGAAGAAATGGTGTAAGGTCTGAAAGAGCTCTCTAATTATTTCTTCTCATTCCTTCCCTGGTACAATAATTTGTCCTTATCTATTCATAAAATTGATTCTTTAAGAACATTTGGGCCCATCCACTTTAACCCTTTAACCCCTCAGTTTTTACGCAGAGAAAACTGAAACCCAGAAAGGTTAAGGTAACACAGGGAATAAATAGCAGAGGATCAGAACCAGATTCAATACCTTTCCCACTATACCACACCACCTTTCTTACAAATGCCTTTAAAGTAAGTACTAAGTTTAAAAAAAAAGTCTGGGTAGACACTTAGCTACACATAGCTGAAAGATATAAAAATCAAATTATTTTGTAAATATTAGGGAAGCTTACAATTTAATCCAATTAGGATATGATTTTGTGACCTGAGAGATCCCTTTGTGGTAATGGACATATTTCAAAAGGCCAGATTTTTATGTATACTAGACTCTAGTAGCTGGAATTCTAAAAATTGAAGTCCCTATAAAGCAGCACAACTATTGTGCAGTACTGTCATTCATAACAATCCCATGACCCTACAAATGTCTTCTGAATCTTCCCAAAAAAAGTTTCAGGTCATATTTTGAACCATTTTAGGGTTTACTGTATTTTATTGTGTTCCAAACAATTAAAATTTGGTAATCCAGATATGTCACTTTTGGCAACTTCTTGTAACCAGCATTATTAAACAGAATATCCCATAACCTGACCATGCTAGTTAACAAGTTTACTGAATTAGCAGAGTAGAATGATTACAAGTTATTCATTTTAGCATCATGGGAACTTCTGAGGAAAATTTGGAAAGGCAGCTTCTTTTATTTATTTCCAGGACAATTTTTTGATGTCTTTAGAGGGTTTTTCCTGTAGGATCCTTCGAGCTATATCCATATTCTGCCTCCATTTACTGTGAAACAGTAGGGCTGAATTTCTATTTCTTTGGGTTTTTCCCCCAGAATGTTTTTTAATAGTGTTTAAACTTTGTATAAAAAAGAAGGAAAAAGCCCTCACACCCACACTCCACTAACACCTTGCTGTTTGACATTATTAGTACAGTAAACTTAATAATATTGATTCAGAGGATTTGTGGTTTACCAACATAGTTTAGCTAAGTTACCCTTCACACCCCTGGTGACTCATGAATACACATCCAATCCTAAATAGTTTATTTACCATTTAAACATTTTTTGCCTCTTATATTTTGCTTTGGGCAGTTCACAGAGGGTACTACTGATTTCAGGCCACAAAAGGCAAATTAAAAGCAAGAAATATCCATTTGGATTTAAATGAAAAGACTGTTGATAAAAGCTTATACCAAGACAACCGCTCTGTAAAAGTAATTAGCAGTCTTTGACCTTTGAAGAGATGAGGTAATGTACTTCTCTTCTTTTTCTTGGAAAGGTGAGGGACTATGGATGCACAATGCTTCATGTGCTCTCAGAAAAATGGCTAAGTTTTGATAAACTTTTATTTTGCTAAAAGGGAAAATTCAGCATGGGAGGTCACTCTAGAACTGTAAAAAAAAAACAAAGAAAATCAGTAAGAGTTTCAAAAAGAAAGAAATATCTTAGAAGTAAATGATGGAGTTTGGGGATTTCATCATCTGGAAACATGCTATCTTGCTTAAAATGAATGTGGAGCTTGAGGAAGAGGGAGGAGAAATATGACACCTCAGGCTGTTCCCTCACTGGGAATGAGGAGGGATGCTTGTCCTTGAACTCACCTGAGGATATGGTGTTTGCTCATTACTGTTTCCTAAGCCAAATGCCCCTTAAAGGGTCTAATCATGACCAATGTGAATTATAGTCTCTAAAATTTCATGAGATAATACAATGAACTTATTGCCCAGAAGCTTCACAATAATTTTTACAAAATCTTCCCTGGGGGTACTTCAGCAAACAAGAGGAGTTTAAAGTTATCTTAAACAAACAATTATTATATACCATTTATATGCAAAGAAAATATATGCTAGGATTTAGAAAAATAAATGCATATAAAATCAAGTCCCTATCTCCAAGCAGCTTATGCTTTAGTTAGAGAGGGAGTACACATTCATACATACATACATAGATATATATATACACATATGCATATGTGTGTGTGTGTATGAACAATTACAACAACACAGTAGTTCCAAATTCATCAAAATGTTTCAACTACATCAAAATTTGAGAAAGCAAACCAAAACTAGTAAGTAAACAAAAGGACTTTTATTAATTTAACACTTTACCCCTGCAATGAAGCTGGTAGGCAATATTTCACCAAAAAAAAAAAAAATCACTTGAAGTCCACTACTCAGAGAGTATATGCAATTTACTTCATTTCTAACAAATTTTATTGTTTAGTTAGCCTGTCCATATTAAATTATAAGTGGCAAATTAAAATAGTGGATGGGATACTGTAAGATGTATCAACAAGGGACAGTAGTGAAAGGAATAGGAAAAAAAACGTAAATAGCAGGTACATAGAAACCTGTGGATTTAGTTTAGGATGAATGACTCAGAGAATTAAAAAAAAAATTAGTGTCAGAAAATTCCATCTGCCTTCTAATCCATCCAATATGCCAAATAACTCATTAAAATATACTCAAGAGATATTCATGGAACTTACACTAGAAGAGCTTGAAATGTGGACAACTCCTCCCTAAGATCTTATTTTACTTTTTGACAGCTCTAATTGTTAGTAATTCCTTGTTTTGTCATTTAGTTTGGTTTGAGGGGGGAGGAACTTTTTTTTTTCTTCTTATGGCATTTAAAATTTTCCTTCTTTTTCACTTTACCCAGTGTTCCTCATTCTGCCCTTTGGAACCAAACTCCTCCACATGAATGACAGACCTTTAGATTTTCAAAGGCAATTGTCCTATCTCACCTGAGCCTTTCTTCATCAAGTTAAAAATTCCCACCTTCAACAATTCCTCATGTAATAATAATAATTCAAGGCCCTCCACTATTCTAGTTGCTTTCACTGAGAAATTCTTCCAATTAGTCATATCTTTTTAAACAGTCATATTCAGAACTGAAAGCAGTATTTCAAGCATGATCTGAACAGAAAAGAGAAAAAGACCCTATTCCCTCCTTATTCTAGGAAACTATTTTTCTCAGTACAATCCAAGATCATATTAGTTATTGTTGTTGACCAGACCTGGATTATTTCTGAATTTTGGTGACACTGTGCTTTCTTCTCCTTCTATACTAGAGTTTCTTTTGGTACCACAAAACTCTTCCTCAAATAATGATTAGAAACAATTGCACAACATACATACTAAATTTCCATTAGAAGTTAAATGAAACTAAAGATGTGTGTATATATTTTTTTTTCCTCATCAAGTTCACATACTCCATAAATTCTGGGGTTTTGTGCATCCCTGAATAACAAATGCCTACCCTATATTATCTATCTTGGTGATCTCATCATCAATCAGTTCAACTATCATTATACTGATTATTAGACAGCTAGATGGTTCAGTGAATAGAGTACAGGCCCAGAGTCTGAAACATCTGAGTTGAAATCTGGACTAAGACACTCACTAATTGTGTGATCCTAGGCACACAGAGAACCCTGGGTTCTCATCTTTAAAACGAGCTAGAGAAGGAAAAGACGCATCATTTCAGTATTTTTGCCCCCAAAAAGTGGGGGGTAGAGATCCTGAAGAGTCGGTCATGACTAAAAAACTAAATAAGAACAACTACCACGTGCTGATGGATACTAGATCTATTGATCCAATTGTAGGCTGTCTCCTGAGATTTGGTCCAAAATACCTGTCATTACAAAGTACCAATTGAGCAGACCTTTTTATCTTTGTACTCTCGAAATTTAAAATGCCAGACACAGGAGAGGCACTTATTAAATGTTTATTTATTGACTGATTACTTCTGATTCTTATTGAATTATCAGTCCATCCATTCCTTTGATATTTTACAGCCACATTTCTAACCATGTTTCCTCCATCTCCACATTCAAAGCTGTGAATTGGTATGATTTGACATTTTTCCATTTTGAATTTCATATCATTGCATATGTCCAAGCTGGCTGAGTTCTTCTAGACCTTGTCCAGTGTCCTGTAACTATTTTTCCTATCTTTATATCATCTAAATATTTGATGAGCATATTATGTATCAAATCACTGATAAAAATGCAAAGACCACTGGACACTGGATTAGTGACTTCTGCCAAGTTAACATCAAACCATTAATAATTTCATTTATAATCCACCCAAATTTTTGGTTAGTTTAATATACCTTTATTTTCCATAAGAAAAGATTGAGATGCTTTATCAAATTCTTTGCGGTAGGTAAACTATACCTACATCATTACCCTGATCTGCTAGCTTAGTAGCCTTTGCACAAAAGGAAATAAAGTGTCAGACATGTTCTGTCTTGATGCACTCTCTAATCAAGACTTTTTTCCCCTTTTCTGCCAGATATTTATGAACCGTTATGTCTTTAATGATTCATTCTAGAATTTTCTTTCTCCAGGAATTAGAATGAATTTCCCTAAACAAAGTTCATAGATCTGGAGAGATAAAGGATCTCAGAAACTCACCTGATCCAACCCCTTTATTTTACAATTTAAAGAAATAAGGTCTAGGAAAGTAGCACGATTTGCCTATGTTTATGTGACTATTAAATATGAGAAGCAGGATTTGAATTCAAGTTCATTTACTCCAAATATAAGATTCTTTCTATTTTACTTCCAACATTGATCACACTTTGTATATCCTCTTGTCTTCTCATGTGCCTTTATCCAATCACTTTATCATATCATATCTGATTCTGTATCACTGTTAAAACAAAACTTGAAGAAATTGGTAGGATTTTCAGAGATTTAGTCTTGACGTCAAGAAAAATCTCTGTCAAAAGTGAAATATGTTACCATTAGACACATACTTCTATTTCTTTCTTTGGGGGAAAGAAAAAAATGAAATAAGTTACATGATCATTTCATGATATATGCAGTTTCATGTACAAACACCTTCCCCCTTCTCCTATTTTATTATGCAGCAGTAATTCTTGTTTTATTTCTTAAGTTCAGAATAAATCAATAAAATTAATTTTTAAAAGTGAAATGGGTTGCCTCAAAGAGGCAAATTGTGAAAGGCTCTGAAAGCCCTTTAAGTAAGATGCCCAAGAAGAATTTGAAAACATAAAGTTAATTTTTAGAAAATAAACAATAAAAAGTCGAGAATCTCAAGGGAATTAATGAAAAAAAAATCAAATGAAGGTGGCCTAGCTGTACCTGATCTAAAATTATATTATAAAGCAGCAGTCACCAAAACCATTTGGTATTGGCTAAGAAATAGATTAGTGGATCAGTGGAAAAGGCTAGGCTCACAAGACAGAATAGTCAACTATAGCAATCTAGTGTTTGACAAACCCAAAGCCCCTAACTTCTGGGAAAAGAATTCATTATTTGATAAAAACTGCTGGGATAATTGGAAATTAGTATGGCAGAAATTAGGCATGGACCCACACTTAACACCATATACCAAGATAAGATCAAAATGGGTCTATGACCTAGGCATAAAGAACGAGATTATAAATAAATTAGAGGAACATAGAATAGTTTATCTCTCAGACTTGTGGAGGAGAAAGAAATTTGTGACCAAAGATGAACTAGAGACCATTACTGATCACAGAATAGAAAATTTCGATTACATCAAATTAAAAAGCCTGTGTACAAATAAAACTAATGCAAACAAGATTAGAAGGGAAGCAACAAACTGGGAAAACATTTTCACAGTTAAAGGTTCTGATAAAGGCCTCATTTCCAAAATATATAGAGAACTGACTCAAATTTATAAGAAATCAAGCCATTCTCCAATTGATAAATGGTCAAAGGATATGAACAGACAATTTTCAGAGGATGAGATTGAAACTATTACCACTCATATGAAAGAGTGTTCCAAATCATTATTGATCAGAGAAATGCAAATTAAGACAACTCTGAGATACCACTACACACCTGTCAGATTGGCTAAGATGACAGGAAAAAATAATGATGAATGTTGGAGGGGATGCGGGAAAACTGGGACACTAATGCATTGTTGGTGGAGTTGTGAACGAATCCAACCATTCTGGAGAGCAATCTGGAATTATGCCCAAAAAATTATCAAAATGTGCATATCCTTTGATCCAGCAGTGTTTCTATTGGGCTTATATCCCAAAGAAATACTAAAGAAGGGAAAGGGACCTGTATGTGCCAAAATGTTTGTAGCAGCCCTGTTTGTAGTGGCTAGAAACTGGAAAATGAATGGATGCCCATCAATTGGAGAATGGCTGGGTAAATTGTGGTATATGAATGTTATGGAATATTATTGTTCTGTAAGAAATGACCAGCAGGATGAATACAGAGAGGCTTGGAGAGACCTACATGAACTGATGCTAAGTGAAATGAGCAGAACCAGGAGATCATTATACACTTCGACAACAATATTGTATGAGGACATATTTTGATGGAAGTGGATTTCTTTGACAAAGAGACCTGAGTTTCAATTGATAAATGACGGACAAAAGCAGCTACACCCAAAGAAAGAACACTGGGAAACGAATGTGAACTATCTGCATTTTTGTTTTTCTTCCCGGATTATTTATACCTTCTGAATCCAATTCTCCCTACGCAACAAGAGAACTGTTCGGTTCTGCAAACATATATTGTATCTAGGATATACTGCAACATATCCAACATATAAAGGACTGCTTGCCATCTAGGGGAGGGGGTGGAGGGAGGGAGGGGAAAAAAAAATCGGAACAGAAATGAGTGTAAATATAATGTAATTATTAAATAAAAAAATTTAAAAAAAATTTTTAGAAAATATTAAGGAGAATAGAGACATAAAGATAACTACATAGATCTATGTTCTCCTTTATTGGAGGTCTTACAACAAAGATTAGATCACTTGTTAGGCATCTTGTGAAGGGGTTTTTTAACTGAGGTAAAAATTGGATTTACGATAGCTAAGGTTCCTTCCAATTCTTATTGTGCATTTTTTAAAAAAAGTTTAAATTATTTGGAGGGGTATTCATTTAGAAAGGTAGGAAAATATCTTAAAATATGTACTTCAAAATGTGTTTTGTTTTAAAGGGGCATTTAAAGAGGTAAGCTTCTGTGATTTGAGAAAATTATTTTATGGAATAATTTATTTTTCAAATAAAAAGTAAAATTGAGACCTTAGATTCAAACTCCGTGTCTGATGTGTATTTGCTCCCTATAGTACTATTGTATAAGCTACCTTGTACTAATGTGGGAGGAAGAAAAAGTATAGTGCAATCCATGTCACAAAGGTGTCAATGTTCAGGGTGTATTGAATAGACCATTAATAGACAGGACTGCCTGGAGCTGAGGATTCCATGGAGGGAACTACATTGACATTCACAAAATTAAGATATTGAAGCAAGGAACTATGCAATAATGTTGAAAAGGCAAATTGTGAAAGGCTCTAAATGCCCTTTAAATAAGATGCCCAGGAAGAATTTGAGAATATAAAGAGGTGTTAATTTCTAGAAAACATTAAGGAGAATAGAGATATAAAAATCTTTAATAACAGTATAGATCTATGTCTATAATGAATTGTCTAGCTGAAACATACTTAGAGAAAAGTTAAATATACTAAATTACTTCCAGAATTTCTATTGTACCTTCTACTGTAGTAGTCTATTATAGAGTTTCTTGATAATACATTTTTGTGTTCTAGAACCTATCAATAGCTCCATATAAAAATGTAATGATTGTGGTTCCTTTAGAGAGAGAAGAGTAGCAGGAATCTTTTTAAATATTCATGGGTTAATCCTTCTGATTTCTTAAAACTAAATATCTAACCCATTTCATAAAGCTATAGCTATATTATAGAATTAGGGTGATGTAGGTTTTCTCTGGATTTAGAAAAGAATTGTTATATATCCATTTTTATTTGCTTAGATAAATTTTCAGATATGTGTGATTATGATTTTCAGTTTGATAAGGTGCCATGGAGAGATCCCTGTGCTTGAAATAAGCAGAAATTTGAGAATTTACATTTTCATCCTGCCTATGTAATTAAAATTTTCTTAGTTTCCCATTAAAAATCACTCAATATACTCAATTAGTTGCTAGAAAATACATTAACTCAAACAGCATAGCAAAAGCAGTAATTTTAAAATATGTGCCCTAAAAACCTAGGGTGACACAAAGACCCATAGAGCTCAGAGGTGAGAAAGAGCACACAATCTTAAAGTATAATTATGTAATTTAAGGAACACATAGAGAACATACATGGCCAATTGAGCTTGAAGTTTGGGAACAGGAAGGTCCCAGCACCCTTTCTTTCCTTAGAGAATGATCTTTATAAGGTTTAGGACAGGTAAAAGCCACAGTGTTGGGACAGGTTGATTCATTCAGGCTGATTCTCTTCACAAAGAGAATGGCATTTCATCTAAATGAATGATTCATCTGGAATTGCTTTTCACAGGGAATAATATCTCAGTAAGCATATCAATCTCCTGCTAGGTTGGACCAGGCATGTCACTCGGCCACTGGGCTGGCTCCTCATAGGATATAATATCTGTACTGAATAGTTTTATAGGCTGAAATGTCTGAGTTTACTTTTCAACAGAGAATAGCCGTCTTCTTCCAATTTGCGCTCAGTTAAGTGTTATTGTGCCTTTTTAATGAGGTGTTACAGTTCATTCCATCTGGAATATTGCACTTTTTCAGTGGTAGTATTATTGTGACCTTTTTAGTTAGAGTACTACTGTGCTCTTTCAGAAAGATAAATACTTCTTATTTTAGGATTGTCAGAAGCTTCTCTTGTTTTGCTTCCTCAAACCTCTCTTGTTTTTCTCCCTCATTGCCTAGACTTTGAAGCTTGTTAACTCCCAAGCAGATAGTGGGAGAGGTATAGACTTTTGTTCTCCAAATCTTCTTGGTTCAGGAATTTATTACCTCAGCGAATGGACTCATTTTTACTTATAATATGCATTCAGTTACACTTATCAGATTTTTGCTGAATAAATATGCAAAAAATATTTGTAGAACAAAAATTAGATAGTCTGTGCCCTGGGGAAAAGTTCATTGTCTCAGCTGGCATTTCAATCTGCAGTTCAGTTACTTAAATCTCTTCTAAGATATGTAATATTTTATCATACCCAAAAGGACCTCACTCATATTTCATTATCTTTGTTTTTGCCCCATTATAACACTTGACTCTGCTAAAGACTGAACAGGGCATATACTCTTACACAATGAGATATCTGAATATTGATGGGGGAATAATTCACTTTTAAAAAGTCAGTGATACAGAATAGTTCAAAAATGAACTAAAAGAGGTGAATTTAGAAGGCAGTTCTGAAAAATGATCCAAGTTCTATTATTTAACAATGTGGCTTATACAATAAGTAAGTGACTTTACCTCACTGATTCAATTCATACAGGGTTTCTTAAACATTTTTCCACTTGTGATACAGAAATTAACATGTAATTCCAGGTAAATAGATATCTAAATAGGCATACAAACCAAATATTTATGGATAATACTCCTAATTTTGTAAAAACCTCATACAGCTATGTGACCTCATATGAGGTTGCACTCCACAGTTTAAGAAGTGTGATCTATATATTGAAGATACCAACTAGATGATATTTAAAGTTTCTTCTAGTTCTAAATCTATGATTGATGTAGCTAATTTATTCCACTTCCTATCATTATGTATGCACCTTTGTGTCCATGGCTTTTGGCTAATCGTTATGCAAAAACAAAATAAGTAAGCAAATGTAATTAAACAAAAGCGATATAGTTTTTAAAAGAAGCAAAGCTAATAACTGAGCAAAATATTTACATCAGTTTTCTCAAAAAAACATTAGCTTGGGGATGGGTTATGGAAAGCATTGCTTTATAAATTAATTACCAAAAATCCTTTGAAGTGACAATTTAGGAGATAGTTCTGTTGTGAGCTGATGTATGTGTATATACTTAAAGAACCTAGTGGTGTGAAAAGAAATAACAGCTGAATTACTATATGAAGTGATTGTTAAATATTTTATTTTGGTCTTACATCAGTTTCTCAAATCCATGATTGATAAGAATTTTTTTCAAAATTTATAAGAATAAGATCCATACCTCAATAGATAAATGGTCAAATGATTTGAAGAGTAAACTATCTGCATTTTTGTTTTTCTTCCCGGGTTATTTATACCTTCTGAATCCAATTCTCCCTAAGCAACAAGAGAACTGTTCGGTTCTGCAAACATATATTGTATCTAGGATATACTGCAACATATCCAACATATAAAGGACTGCTTGCCATCTAGGGGAGAGGGTGGAGGGAGGGAGGGGGGAAAAAATCGGAACAGAAACGAGTGTCAATATAAAGTAATTATTAAATAAAAAATTAAAAAAAAAAGGAAGAAATCCTGACTAACCATATTTTTAAATGCTCCAAATAAGTAATAATTAAAGCAAAGTAAATTAAAATAACTCTGAGACTCTACCTCATAATCATCAAATTGAAAGGAAGTAACAAAAAATGCAAAATTACAAACATTATATTTACAACTGTAAAATAGGAACACAATGTACTACTGGTGGAAATGTTGAACAGGTCCAGTCTTCCAGAAAAACAATTTGGAACTATGTTTCCAAAATCACTGTCTGTGCATTTCTCTTTAACCAGCCATACCATTATTAGGCCAATTCTTGAAAGACGGTGAAACAAACATATTTATACTAGCTTTTTTTTGTAATATCAAAATACTATAAACTAAGTAGCTCCTCACCTATTGGACAATGCCTAAACAATTTATGGTTCATTAATATAATAGAATATTATTATGCCATATAGAAAGACAAAAAGGAGTGTTTTAGGGGGAAATGGGAAGGCTTGTCTAAACTCACCCAGAATGAACTAGGCAGAACAAAAAAAAAAATTTATAGAATGACAATATTTCAGAAAAACAACTTTGAAAGACTTTAGAACTCTGATCAGTGCAATAATAAAAAAAAAATCAAAAACACGTTTCAGGCAAGTAAAGATTCTTGTTACCTCCTTTCTGGCAAGTGATAGTCTCAACTACAGAATGAGACATATTTTTAAACATTTTCAAAGAAAGAATTTGTTTCCTTTGACTATTCATATTTGTTATGAGGTCTTTTTTATTTATTCATTTAATTTTTGCTATTGTTCAAATGATCAATGGAGGTGGGATGGGGCAGGTATTAAAATTGCTGATTCATTTTAACAAACTTTTAAAATGTATTAAAATAATAAAATCAATTTTAAAGATAAAAGATAGCAAAAGCAAGTTAAATAGCCATGTCTCTAGCCCAAAGGAACTTAGTTTCAAACATTTGTTGAATTATAAATGATCTGAATAGGATAATTTTGTCCTTATTATCTGTTAATAAGTACCATTCTCCTACTGTATTAATGATGTGAAAACTAAAAGGTCTCAGCCAGAGCAATTATTAAGCTCTTTTCTCTGAATGGCAATAGAGTCTATTGGAAATGAGATGAATATGAAATAGTGAGAAAATGAAAAAGGAGAGATATAGCACAAATGATTTACCAAAATTCAGGCCAGAGGATGGATGGTAGAGGGCATTACTTTATAAATTAAATACCAAATGTCCACTGAAATGGCAATTTAGGAGGTAGTTCTGCTTTGGATGTGTTTGCAGACTTGAAGAACCCGGTGGCATTCATAGAAAGCTGAACTACTTTATGAAGCGATTGCTGTACATCTTGTCTTTTGTTCACTATTCTAGTACTTGAGATATTAGTACTTGTACAATTATGGAAGTTACAAACCACTCATACCTTATCATCTTATGTGAGTCTTGCCCACATTCCCAATGGCAAGCATTGTATCTGATACATAGTAGGTACTTAATAAATATGTATTATTTGATTGATTGATTAGAGCACTTGGGATTTGCCAAGAATTACACAGTCAATATGTCAGAAATCATAATTGAATGTGATTCTGTAATTGGTCTCTGTAATAGGAAATTTTTAAGAAGGATAATCATTTATCAGAGGTGTTATATAATTATATAGTCTTAGATTTGCATCAGCAGTTAGATTATATGACTTCTATGTGCCTATTCAATTCTAAAATTCTATGTTTGAAACTGATGAATATTATACCAGCTGATGAATATTATACCAGTTCTTTAGGATGCTTTGGTCAAAAAATCTGATCTAAGAATTACTGCATGGGTAACAATAGCATAAAGAGTTGGGCTGCTTATAGTAGACTAAAGACAAATCTATTTAACCAAGGATCTGCCATATAAGCAATGATTTTCAGCTCTACTTTTAAACTTAAACTCCTTTCACTCATTATAGAACATCATTATAGCACCATGAAAAAGGTCATTTCCAAGGAATAAATGAATTTTAGATATTAAAAAAAATTTTGTAACCTCCAAATTAATTTTTATAAACCTTTCCTAAATTTTGACTTTAGAAATATTTTTATTGTTTTCTTAAGCATCATAACTTTGAGTACTCTAGGCTTTCCTTTTGAGTACTATTACACATGAACACATGAAAAAAAAAGAAGATATATATATAGAGAGAGATATACTCTATTAGAGATCCTATAAAAAGCAATAAATTTTAGACTGTATTAAGAAACACAGGTTTTAAGAATAGGCGATAAATTTAGTTCTTAGAATCACATTTTAGGAAGGATGTTGATAAGCTTTCGAGCTTCCAAAGAAAGGCAACCAAAATTCTGTAAGGTTTTGAATTCATATCAAATGAGTTTAATTTGAAAGCACTGAGATATTTACCCCAGAGAAGAAAAGACTTGCTGAGGATTTGATAGCTCTCTTCAGATATTTGAAGAGCTGATATATGGAAAAGAGTTTAGACTTTTTCCTCCAGGATGCAAATTTAGCAGCTTTGAATGGAAGTTATAAAGAAGCAAGTGTGGATTTGATGTGAGTAGGGGGCAAGTTCCTAATGAATAAAAGTGGAATGAATTATTCTGGAAATAGTTGGCTTCCCCGCTAGAGAAATCTACAAAGACTCAATGACATCTTGTTGGGTATGTAGTAGAAAGTATTTATTTGGGGTATAGATTAAACAAAATGGCTTCTATGATCCTTTCCAACTCTAAAATTCTATGATTCTATAAAACTTACATTTCTCTGTTAATATAGTTCAAAGTATTACTGTATGGAAACTCATAAGGAAAAAAAAATTACAAAGTCTTTGTTTTACAACACTTCACTCATATTCTATTGTTTATTCTTACTATTGCTTTTAAAAATTTTCACTTGGAAAGAAATACAGTGTGTACATTTTGCAGCATATATCATATTTTAAACAAAATGAAGAGATTTTCTATTTGCTTACCATTCAACCTAATCAGTAGATGCATAATGTATTTTCTCTGTATTTTGACTATGAGTGAATTGAAAACTGCAATTTAAACCCTACTTGAATGAGCACTTGCAGGCGAAGCAGCAACTACATCATAAGAACAATTCTACAATCAAATTAGTAGTCAAATAACCAACGGCCATTGGAAAAATTGGTCAACATCTTCATTTTTCTATAGCCTAGGTCAAAATGCAACAGTCAGAAATGTAAATGTCTCTTTTCAATGTTAGAGGAGCATCAGTAGGATGTTTCTGTGAATAGGAAAATAGGTATTAAAATAGTGTCTACCTATTTTTGGTTCATCCTATTATTTAAACTGTCAAGACATATATTTGAAAAAGAATTCTACAATGGGAATTAAGGGCAACAGAGAAAAGAAATTCCTCCATTAGCTGTTGTAAGTCAGTTATGTTACAAAGATATTCTCACACAGTTCTCTCATAGTTTCCAGATAGAAGCCTTATAATATTACCAGATAATTGAGATAATTAATATGTCGACACAATTATAAGAATGGTCACAAAGTATGAAAATGGACATCAAGTTCTTCTTGATCCTGAGATTCAGTGCTTTGTATGATTATTACTATTACTTCTGGTATTGCTATTACTACTCCTACCACCACCTGTTTGTGACTGGGTCTTCCTAACCTGCCCAGATTGGAAGTATCAAAAATATTCATGTATTTATGAACCCAATTACACTCTGATTAACACCAAAACCTAAGTTAATGTGAATGTAGTTAACTTAGCCCACTGCATCCTAAAACTCCTGAGCTCAAGAGATCCATCAGCCTCAGCCTTCCCAACTACAATTATAGTTATAATGCAATTATATCACAGTTAAGATTATCATTATATGTCTCCAAATCTACCTGTGTTCTATTTCAGAGAAAGTTCAGGGACAGTAACCATAAAAAAATACTTCTTTCAAAAACCTTGTAATCTCACATTCTCTTATTTCTATCTCTTTCCCCCTTTTTTTCCCCTCTTTTCTCAACATACTCCAATACCATTTAATCTTTCACACAAAGTTATGGTAGAAGTCTAATTTTAAAAAGATAAATAAATATCTGTAGGCAATTTGGAAGAATCCTGCAAAATATTGTTTGTTTCAAAGAGTCTGGGAAGAACTATGAATTTGGAATTAGAATAGATAGAATCTCTGCTATCTATCCCTGTTATTATTCTAATAGAGTGTCATTGATACTTAAACCTCTTTAATTCTAAATATCCTCAGCTGTAATTAAGGGATTTGGACTTAGTATTCTTTAATGCCTTTTTGAGTTCCTTCCAAAATTCCATGATAGTAAACTATAGATCTTGTTATTTTATCTTATCATGTTGTTCTCTTGATCTATCTATTTTACTGCTGAAAACATATTCATTACCCCAAGCCCCCTACAACATTACAGAGTCTACCTGATAAATGAGATTCATATTCAATTGAAAGAGTTCTATATTTGGGCAGAGCCAAGATGGCAGGGTAGAGAAACACCAAACCAAACTCTCCCAAATAATGCCACAAATTGAATTCTGGAGTGGCAGAGTCAACAAAAGGATAGAGTGGGACATTCCTCTACTCCAAAAAAGCTTAGGAGATAGAAAAGAGAATTGTAGGCTAGCCAGGAGCCCACATAAATGCAACACCAATAGTTTAGCAACACTAAATCCTGACAACAGAAATTATAGAAGCTTCAGTTCTCAAGCTAGAGATATTAAAGGAATTTGTCAACTGGTCAGAATAATATTATAGGGTACTTTTGTGCTAGTGCTGAGTGCAGGACCAAAAGCTATTTGTTATATTTATTGTCTTTACCTATATGTAAGTCATTGTTCAAAGAAGAGAAAAGCATTTGTAGTCAAGAGGGAGTGATAGCCCTGAAGACCAATTGTTTGGAAACTACATTGTTTATTCCCATTTTTGAGTTATGTGTAGAAATTTTTCAGTAGAGAAGGAGTAGAAGCCAGGAGGAACAATATCACTTCAAGTCACAAGGAATCAGGGAACCATGTTGTTTTTGATCCCAAGGGAAAAAGGGCTTTGAGGAGCAGTATTAATTACAATCACAAGGGATCAGGGTTCTTTTCTGGATAAAGACAAGAGTACAGAGCAAGAGAGCAGTCATCAAACATCTCCCCAATTCACACCATCTTGGAAGTACAGAAAATTTGTAAACACCCAGAACTAGCTGTGAAAACAGCAATGGAAAAAAAGGCTAAAGCTTGTACCCTTCATACACACACATACACACACACACACCTAAAATAGAATCCAACATTAACATAAAGTCAAAAATCAGGAAATAGGGAAGAAAAATTACTAAACAACAACAAAAACACCTATCCATAAAAAAGCTAATATAGTGACTGTAAAGATCAAGACACAAATTCAAAAGAAGACAGTAAAATCAAAAGAACTATCAGCAAAGCCTTAAAGAAAAATGTGAGTTGAACAAGTCCCACAAGAATTCCTGGAAGACTTTAAAAATTTTCAAAATTGATAAAGACTGGTAGAAGAAAAATTAGGCAAAGAAATGACAATACACAGTAATGAATCACCATAATAATCTATTCTTTGCTAAAATTAATGATTTAAGCTTTCAGGGTAAGAACCATTTGACAAAATTTTCTGGGAAAACTGGAAAGCAGTTTGGCAACTATGCATAGACCAACATGTCACAGTTTATACCAAGATACAATCAAAATAAATGCATAATTTAGACATAAAGGGTTGATAGCACAAATAAATTAGTAAACAATGGGAAGATTGATCTGTCAGATTTATAAACAAAGGAAGAGTTTATGATAAAATAAGGGATAAAGGTTATGAAAATAAATTACATAGTTTTAATTATATAAAGTTTAAAAGCTTCTACACAAAATTAACATAGCCAAAAGTACAAGAAAAAGAGAAACTAGGGAAAACTTTTGTCACAAGTTTCTCTGATAAAGGCCTCATTTCTAAAATATTTAGAAAACTGAGCCAGATTTTAGATAAGATCTATTCCCTAGTTGATGAAAAGGCAAAAAATATAAATAAGCACTTTTCAGAAAAAGAAATCAAATCCATCAATGTCACATGGGGAAAATGGTCTAAATCTCTACTGATTAGATATGTATAAATTAAATCAACTCTGAGACACCATTTTACACTTATTTGATTAGCTAACATGATAGCATTTTTTTTTCAAATGCTGGACAGGATGCTGGCCCAACAAAGTACTTCTGATGGAGTTGTGAACTAGTCCAAGCAATCTGGAGAACAATTTGGAGCTGTGCCCAAAGGAGTACAGAACTATAGTCTCAATCCCAAATAAATCCAAAAAAGAGAAAAGGACCTATTTGCACAAAAATATAAATAGCCATTATTTTAATAATGTCACAATTCAAAATTGAGACAATAAAATGTCCATCAATTGGGAAATGGTTGAATAAGTTGTGGTATATGATTGGGGTGGAACGCTATTGTGCTGTAAGAAATGATGAGCAGAATGCTTTCCCAGGTAAAAATCTATGAAGATCGAACTCATACAAAATGAAGTAAACAAAACCAGGAGAATATAATACACAGTAACAATAATGTAAGAATGATCAACTATGAAAGATTTAGCCATTAATCAAGACAATTATTAAGATAATTCCATATGATCCATGATAAAAAAAAAAAAAACAACACTATCCACCTACTGAGAGAGAATAGATGAACTCTGAATGCAGATTAAAGATGCTTTTTTAAAGCTCTCTGTATTTTTTTTTAATATGGTTAAATAGAAATATATTTTGGATGACCTCACATTGCAATCAGAATCAAATTCTGTTGTGTTCTTGCTCTTCTTTAAAATATAATATAAATAGGTGGTTCTTTCTGGGAGAAAGCAGGTTTCTCGGGGAGGTTTTCTGGAGGCAGCCTTAGTATCATTTAAGAGTAAATAATTACCCAAAACGCAGCCAGGTGATAAAAGTTCAGATCTTTTATTGTCTCCAATGTAGCCCGGTTAGCTTTTCTTAGAGGCCTATCTCTCTGCTTGGTTCTAAGAGCTCTTGCAGCTTTGTCCTTGGCTTATGCCTCTGCCTCCAGCCAGCACCAAGGAAAAAGTTGTAATGAATCTGTCTTGCTTCTGAGAGAGAGCTTCTGGCTCTCAATCTCCCAGAGTGCTCTGCATCTATCCCAGCGTGCTTTTCTCCAATCCAGCTGAACTCTCTTCCGCCACCAGCCAGCCAAGTGGAAATATTGGAATGAATCTCTCTTCACTGGGTTTATATATGACTCTTCTGAGAGAATGGGATTATGGGTTTCCTCTCGTAGTGCTCTCTGGCCCTAAGAGCTTCAAGGGAGGTGTGAATTCACAAAGTTACAAAGTTTACTTTGTGAATCTCCCATACTTGTGAATTCCAATGAGTAAAGGTGTGAACACAAGCATTGTATCAATTAGTTCTACTTAGTACCTTGTTTCAGGTTCTGGCCCAAAACATCAACTCTAATGAGTTAGCAGTTTGTAAAGATTCCAACAAAATTCCATGCTTTCTCTTATAGGAGGGAGAGAATTTGGAATTCAAAAATATGAATGATTGGTTATTTTTCCAACATATAATTGAAAAGGATTTAATGAATTAAATAAAAAATAAAATAAAATTTTAAAACTTCCACACTGAAATCATCGAGTATCAAAATACATATTGGTCTAACTTAGAGAGTTTTAGTGAATTGCTTATAAAATATCTCTTCCTCTTCCTTTTTTGCAATAGATGAGAGTGCATATGATACAATTCAATTATTTGCATGAAAATATTTTTGCACGTTCCTACTATAGGGATTATATCAGGAAATGACTAAATATCCCATTATGTAGGTTATATATTGCCTTGGAACACATAAATTCAACTCTGTCAAGTTTTCCATTTTATCTTGTGTAATACATAGATTAAATGTAAGTTAAATATTTGTATATTTGTTAAAAATTGTGTGAGTCATAGCATCCCATCTTTTCTACCCTTTTCTACCCTACTATAATAAAACTGTAGAAATAGAATGGGGTTGTACATGATGGAGGCCATTTTATATTTTTCTTTAGTTTAGATATTACCCCACTTAAAGAATTCACCACCAAATGATCTATCTTCTGAGGACTAGTCACTCCATACTTTGTTAAATTAGTCCTGAAAAAGTAGGAATAGTTTCTAATTTTGTGCTGGGTTCAAAATGGAAACATCTTCAGATTGGTGGAGGATTCTAGAGCTTGTGGTGTGCTGGCATATATTTCATAATTTCAGGGTCACCTCTATATTACAATGAGGTATCAGAGTAGCATTTAGCCAATCAACAATCAATCAACACACACACACACACACATATATAGCAATTGGGATTGAGTGACTTGCCCAGGGTCACCCATCTAATAAGTTAAGTGTCTGAGATCATATTTGAACTCAGGTCCTCCTGACTTCAGAGCTAGTTTCTTAATCATTGCACCTTCCAGCTGCCCCTTGGAATATATTTCTTAAGCATTTATCATAAACCCGTCACTATGCTAAAGTTTGGAAAAAGAAAGAAAGAAAGAAAGAGAAAAAGGAAGGAAGGAAAAAGGGAAGGAGAAAAGGAAGGAAGGAAGAAAGGAAGGAAGGAAGGAAGGAAGGAAGGAAGGAAGGAAGGAAGGAAGGAAGGAAGGAAGGAAAGAAGGAAGGAAGGGAAAAAAAATTAAAAATAGTGCTTTCCTTAAAGAGCTCACATTTCAATGGAGGAAGAAGAAAAAACTCCCATTACAAATTTCTATTTTTTTTCTTTTTCGATTATCTGTCCTTTAATTAGAAATAGTTTCCTTTGAAACACTGTTTTTACTGAACTAAGTATCATCCATGATAACACATCCATTGGTTTACCCAAACAAATTTTGGTTAAATGGAGAAAGATCTGAGATCTCAACTCTTCATTTTTCAGGAGTAAAATAATGTGTTTAGGATTAGAGGGAAGATCTGAAAAGGGAAAACATAAATAAACATCTGCAGGTCTTCACAATGGTTCTCACAAGTCTTTCCAATTCAACTCTTAAATAAAATTTTCTATTATGGAGGTCTGAGCAGGTCATTTTCTACTCAGTAAACTCTAGCAGCTACTGATCACCTCCAGAATAAAATATAAAATCTTCTATATAGAATTGCAACTCTTGATAACAATCCCTACCCCTTTCTACTCTTCTTAATCTTCTTACATCTTAAGCCCCTCTATTCCTATATACCCTCCTATCCAATTATATTGCCTTTCTTGTTATTCCTTCAACAAGCAATCCCATCTCTTGACCCCTAGCATTTTGTTGCCACTGAGTGAAGTGTTCTCCCTCATAATCTCCATCTCCTGACTTCCTTGAAGTCTCAGCTAAAATCCCATATTCTTTGGGAAGATTTTTTTAATGCTCCTTAATTCTAATGTCTACTTTCTATAGATTATATTTCCATTTAATTCTGTGTATATAGTTTTAATGTCACTTGGACAGCTTATCGGCTGATAAACTGATAATTATATTAAATAATAAAGTAAAAAAGCATTTTTGTTTGCTGTTTGGCACTAAGTTAAATATTTGGAACACAAAAAATGAGACAAAAAAAGGCTTTCCCCACAGCCAAGGAGCTCACAATTTAATAGGGTGGACAAAAGGCCAAAAAAAAAAAAAAACTAACTAAAAACTTTGTACAAATAAGCTATATCTAAGATATGATAAAAGTTAGGAAGATACAAGAATTACAAGGGGTTAGGAAAGGTTTTCTGTAGAAGGTTGGATTTTAGTGGGCCTTGAAGGAATCTAGGGAAATCAGAAACAGAAATGAGGTTGCTGAGCATTCCAAGCTTAAAGAACAGCCAGAGAGATGGATCAGAATTGGGCACTAGAGTGCCTTGTTTGTGGAACAGGAGGAGGTCAGTGTAACTGGATTGAAGAATAGGGGCTGGAAGTAAGATGTGAGAAGACTGGAAAGATGGGGAAAAGAAAAAAAGGGACATGGCTTAGACAATTTTGGATGCAAAAATGAGGGGTTTGTATATGGTTTTAGGAGCGATAGAGAGCCCCTGGAGAATATGGAGTAGGAGGATGACATGGTGAGACTTGTGCTTTAGAAAAGGTAGTGCTTTAGGATAAGGAGAGGATGGATGCATTAGAGTAGAATAGAGGGAATGGGCATCAAGATGAATGAATTCTAGACTTTAGTGTTATTTAATGGTGCCATTTTATCAATTTTATTATCAATCACTTTTAAGAACATGTAGATACTTATTTGTTACATGAAATATTTATTGAAATGAATTTTAAGGACCTGGAACAGCTCTTTTTACCATGTGATGCAATGAGAAAGACTTGCATTTGGAAATAAGTGAACAAGGTTCAAATCCTGACTCTTAGCTACTTAATTCAATTTTTCCGAGGATTGTTTTCTAACCTATAAAATGAGGGAGTTGGACTAATTATCCTCTAAGGTCTCCTTTCATTTCTAAATCTATACTACTCCTTGTGTTTGTGGTTTTGTTTGGAAACTTATTGTTGAGATTTGTTTTCAGTTTAAACACAGTGTTCCTTTCTCTCAAGACCTTCAAAAGAAACAATGAGTTTGGTTCTCCCCTGTGATTCACGTAATTCATGTTCCCTTTATGACTCCCCCTTTCCTTCTCCCCATCCCTTCCCATGTATTGTAACTGTACCTCTTACAAACCAAAGGCATTTTAAGTTCTTTGATGTTAATGTTGGGTTGATATTTGAACAGATGCCTAGATTATCTGACCCAAAGAATATAACTGTGAATAGTAACTATACATGCAACAAGTAGGACAATAAATGTGAAATTGAGGTCATGAGGTACTCAGCAAATGTTCAATTTAAAAAAACCATTTATTTAATATGCAAGAGGCACAGACATAAATGAAATAAAAACAACTAAAATGAAATTGTTTCCACCTTCACTGAGCTTACAGTCTACAAAAATAAAATGAAAACTACAAAATTAAATACATACATAATACATATGCATGTGTATATAGTCCAAGTCTTTAATTGAACTCAATTCAACAAAAACTTATTTTATGAAAGGTCTGCTATGTGCCAGTCATTATGTTCAGTGCTAGGATTCAAAAAAGAAAAACCATAACATTATTTGCCCTTAAATAAACAGATAAGTAAAAAAAAAATCCATGTTTTCATACATATGTTTATACGCATTGGATCTGTATATGTGGGTATATACATGTAGGGACATCCCATCTTTTAGGGAATGGCTAAATAAATTATGGTATATGAATGAAATGGGATATCAGTACTTCAGAAAGTTTTGTAACAAATATCAGGCAAGAAAAAAAAAGTCTCTCATTGGTGGGTAATAAAGAATCTTTGCGTTAAGCTGTTCATATGCATTCAAAAATGGGCAGTTCCAGTGGCCTTAAGGGATAGAATTTTGCTCATGAGTACATGAACCCCAAGACCAGATATCTAAAGAAAATAAGACAGGGGATGGCAGGAGTGAACTGGAATTAGAATCAGGTCAAACTAGTAGTTCTACTATTGTTTGTGAGAGTGTAGTCCACTAAATTGTTTTTGTTTTGTTTAATTTTCTCATTCTTTCTCAGAAAACAATTCTGGGGAAAAATTTCCAGCAAACATTTAAATCTCAGTCCTTTTCCATGGAAACTTTTTTCAGAACTGCTGATGGTTCAGGAAGAAAGAAAAAAAGTGATCTTGGCTGCAAGTCAAGTCAACAATAGCCTATTAGGTATCTACTAAATGCCAAGCACTGTGATAAATACTGGAGATACAAAGCAATGCAAAAACAGTCCATAACCTCAAAGAGCTCACAATTTAAAGAAAGCATAAAAACAATTATGAACAAACGATATAGACAGGGTAAATTGGAGGTAAATTGAGAAGGTTGCAATTACCATTAAGGGTGTTGGGAAAGATTTCTTGCAGAAGGAATTTTAACGGAAATTTAAAAGAAGCAAGAGAAGCCAGGAGGTGGTGTAAAGTGGGGGAGAAAAGCTCAGAGGCAGTCAAAAGGTGAAATGTCTGGGAGGAACAAGAAGAGGCCCATTTTCACTGGATCACAGAGTATGAAGAGAGAAGTAAGATGACTGGAAAAGTAAGGAGTATGATTATTCTGGGCTATGAATGCTAGAAAATTTTATTGTCCATCTTGGAAGAGATAGGAAGCCATTGGACTTCATTGGTCAGCCTAATGGTTTTAGCAAGACAAGTTGAATAGCAAAGTGGAAGATGGACTGGGATGGAAAACTCAAGGTCAGGAAAACAATTAGAAAATATTATAATAATACAGGTATGAATTGATAAGAATCTGCACCAGAATGGTACCAGTGTCAGAGGAATAAAGGGGCCATATATGAAAGATCTTGTGAAGCTAGAATTGACAGGATTTAACAACAGACTAGATATGCAAAAAAGTGAGGAATCTAACATAACATCTATGTTGTCAACCTCTGTGACTGGAAAGATGGGTGTGAGTGACATGACAATAATAGTAAAGTGGAAGGAAAGAGAAAGTTTGAGGGTTCAAAGTTTTTCGAAAAACATGAGTTCAGTTTTTGAACATGTAGATTTTAAGATATCTATGAGACATCCTAGTTTAGATATCAAAAAATCAGTTAGAGATGCATGAGTGGAAGTCAGAGAGAGTTTGGGACTGGAGGAAAAAAATCAGAGAATCATCTGCAGAAAAATGATAAAGGTTCTTTTTGAATCCATAGCAGCTTATGAGACCACCAAACAAAAAAAAAGTTTAGTACCAAGAGCCTTGGAGGAATCCACAATTAATGGATACATGCATGATTGTAATATTCTATACTTTAACTGTTTCCCTGTGTTTTTGTTACTTCACACTGCTAATAAATTATTTGCTATTAACAGTAACTTTTTTCTTCATGTATACACTTGATATCAAAGATTGAGAAGGGGAAGCCAGCTCATGAAGAAGTGGTCTTTCTGATTTTATTTCAGAATGGTTTTGAACCAATTACACAAAGAGTTTCTTTAATTTTTATCAATTTCACACATATTCATTGAATTGGACCTTAAACTCAGAAAGTAAGAATTGAAAAAAGAACAAACCAGTAATGAGAGTGGGGTTGATGTGATCAATCCTGAGTATACCTGACAGTCATGGTCTTGCACACCCACAGCTCAAATAGGTAATCAAGGATTTGGAAAAGGCCTCATAGAGGAGGTAGTATTTGAGCTGAAATTTAAATGAAGGGAGGGATTCCTAAGGACAAACACACATATATAGCATATCTTAGGTATAAGGAAAAGCCTATCCACTTAAGTTAGATGCATAAAATAAAAGATTATATAAGAGAAATAGCTAATAGACTATTTTGACTGTAATATAGAATAGTTGAGGGAGAATAATGGAAAATTAGTTATTTTTAAAATAATGTAAGCAAATTATGAAGAACATCAAACACCAAAAAGAAGTTAGTATTTAGTCCTAGAGGCAATAGTAAGCCAGTGAAACTTCTTGAGCAGGGAACCAACATAGAACTATGCTTTAGAAATATCAGTTTAGCAATTGTATATGTATTGAATTGTAAAAGAGGAGAGTCCAAAAGATAGGAGATGAATTCAGAAGATATTGAAGTAGTTCAAGTGAAGAAGGATGTAGATCTAACTTACTATCATGATTGTGTATGTGGACAATATGTGTCAGAAACAGAAATTCAATTCATGTCTTCCTGATTATAACATGGTTGAATCTCTATCCACTCTATCATTCTTCCTCTTTTTTCCTTATATTTTAGTAATAATTACCATAATAATCATTGTTACAGTTATGTAGCATGAGTAAATAAGTCCAATAGCTATGGGAATAGCAGCATTTTGCCTTTATACCCTCCATCAATACTTCCAGCCATGCTTCTTGTCAAGCCCCCATAACCATCATCCACTTATAAAAAACCATCTATTCCCACTATGCATAACACCAACATTAAAGACCTACTGCCATTGAATGGCAAGGAATCCCGAATCCCTTAGATGTAGAAATATCCCCCAGACCACCAAGCCATCTCTCAATAGATATTACTTAGAGGACAACAATTGTAAGAAAGGAACCTGCCATCCCTACTGCCACCAACAATGGGGGCAATTACCAACCAATGGCTACCAACACAGCAGGTAACTTAACCTAATTGAAATAGCAAGACACCCTGTGGGAGAGACACAATATAACATATGGCAACTCAATTAAACCACAGCTCCTACCTTAACCACTATCTTTAACCACTACTTTCCCTCAGATCTCAATAGAGACAATTCAGAACCTTGAGTCTGAGACACAGGAATAATAACGTCCCTCAGATCAGCAACTCTGATTTCAGCACCCATTGTGGGAAAGGGTAATTCCCCCTGCCAGTACTAATGACAATTGATTAATAACTACCATCAATGAGAGCCTTGGGAATATTAATCCCCGCCTCCCAGATCATTGGCTATATATGCCACCTAACTACTATAAACTCTTATCCCAGGAAGCAATTTTTGTAAAGACATAATCTTCTTATTTCAGATAAACCTGGAATGACTTAAAGGAACTGATGCTGAATAAAGTGAGCAGAACCAGGAAAACATTGTAAACAGTAAGAACAAGATTGTTATGATGAGCTATGATAGACTTAGCTTTTCTCAGCAATGTGGTTATCCAAGACATTTTCGATACCAAAGAGAGAACTATGGGGGCTGAATGCCAATTGAAGCTTACTATTTTCACTTATTTTTGTTCTGTTTTTTCTTTCTTATGGTTTTTCTGTTTTCTTCTGCTTTTTCTTTAACAACATAACTAATATGGAAATATGTTTAAAATGATTTTACATGTATATAATCTATATTAGATTGCTTATTGTCTTGGGGAGAGGAGAAGTAAGAGGGGGAGGAAGAAAAAAATATGGAACTCATAATTCTCCAAAAATAAATGTTAAAAACTATATGTGTAATTATAACAATAAAATATTATTGAAATAACAAAGAGAAAGAGACATAACTTGCAGGTGTTTCTTTCCTCACCTCAGTACTCACAACTACTAAAGATCCAAGAAAGAAAATTCTGACCACTAAAGTCGTTGACACAGCTTATCACTTCAACATTAGAAAAAGATATGGTTTATGTACAAAAATGTTTGTGGCAGCCCTTTTTGTAGTGGCAAGAAACTGGAATTTGAATGGATGCCCCTCAGTTGTAGAATGGCTGAATAAGTTATGGTATATGAATGTTATAGAATATTATTATTCTATAAGAAACGATCAGCAGGATGATTTCAGAGAGGTCTGGAGAGATTTACATGAACTGATTCTAAGTGAAATGAACAGAACTAGGAGATCATTGTACATAGCAACAACAAGATTATACAATGATCAATTCTGATGGAAATGACTTTTTCTAATAATGAGATAATTCAGGCCAGTTCCAATTATCTTGTGATAAAGAAAGCCATCTACAGCCAAAGAGAGAACTGTTGGAACTGAGGGTGATTCACAACATAGTATTTTCATTCTCTTTGTTGTTGTTTGCTTGCATTTTATTTTATTTCTCATTTTTTCTGGTTTGATCTGATTTTTTTGTGCAACAAGATTATTACATAAATAATGTATGCATATATTAGATTTAATATACATTTAGACCATGTTCAACATATATTGGACTACTTGCCATCTAGAGGAGAGGATAGGGGGTAGGGGAAGCGGAGGAATTGGAACATAAGGTTTTGCACAGACTAATGTTGAAGAATTATTCATGCATGTTTTGAAAAACAAAAAGTTTTAGTGAAAAACATAAAAATAAAAAACTTGTGATTCTATCAATAAATGACATTGAAAAAGATACAATATTTTTTGATTTTCTTATATACCCTAAGAACTATGTTTTTTTGCATGTGACAATTAAACTCATATATATTGCCTACCTCTAAGATGTAAACTTCTTAAGAAAATGGACTTTCTTTCTAGTTGTAATCTATATTCTCAGAACTCAGTACAGCATCCAGCATTTAATAATTGCTTTAAAATATTATTCATTTGATTTGCTTAAATTACTACCTTAATGCCTTGCACAGATGCCACATAGCAGCTTATATTCTCAATAGAATATTGTAATACTGTCTGTACTCACCTCCTAATATGAGAATGATATAGTCAGATTTGTCAGAGGATTTGTATAACTTTGTATAACTTTGGGCAATCACTTCACTCTCTGAGCCTGTTTCCGAATTTGACTTGATAAGTTTACAATCCCTTTCAACTCTAAATCTATGATGCTAAAGTACAGACAAGAGGGGCCATTTCAGGAACAGATAAGATTTCCATTATCAGAGGGAAGACCCACATGGTTGAGCAGATGTCTTGGAGCATTAAAGTCAAACTAAGAAAAGATTTAGTTGAAGTCAATATTTCCATGCAGATTGCCCAGCATGTCCTTTGAAGATCTCTCTGTGTGATGAAATCATCAGTAAGTGTCTTTACAGAGCCAGGATAGAAGCCACTCTGACATTGTTACTGGGGTCACTAGCCTCCCCTCCCTGAAGCTGCTCTTTAGGCTTCTCAGGGTGTACATGTTGTTTGGGAAGTCTCCAAGGATGCGGAGTGGTCGGCTGGGGGGGATTACTGATATTTTGGAAGCAGACCCATGAAGAATGCCTCATCTTTGGTATGAATTCCATGGCATCCTTAGTTTCATTTTACAGCAGGAAACAGCCTGCTTGATATTGGTTTTGCAAAGGCCATTGCCCACTCTTTTGTATACACTGGGTCATAAAGACAGGTGCAAGCAGGGAAACAGAATAGGAGACAAACCTGACCTTTAAAGTTATGTCTTGGTTCACTGTGGATGGCTCCTAAATGCATACTGACTTACACAAATAACTTTTGACCTCTGCCCTCTTTGCTTGTGTCACCGTATTGTGGAAAGACATTTATCTTCCCCAGTGACACATCTTTTGAAGACAGAGAGACTGTCTGTGCTTGGTGTTATTGGGATTATTATACCTTCCTTTGTGTTCAGTCATTTTTTTCCACCCAATAAATAGGCTGAGTGAATTTAGCTCAGAATATGTACTGCTGAAGTAGAGAATAATCTTTTGTTTTGTTAAAATTTTCAAGTTATTTTTCTATCCTAACTTTCCTCTAGTCAACTGAGTCACTCATTTATTTATTCAGAAATCACCAATTGAGTACCTGCAATGTATGTGAAGAGAATGATTTAAAGATAAAAGTTCTAAATTCTTATCAATCATCCATTCAGTATTTATTGAATATCTTCCATGTGTTCAGATCTGCACTAGGTATGAGGTGGGGTGCGTCATTTCAGCAATTGTCACTACACAGGCCCTGCCCCATTGTAAAATTGATACACTAGAAATAAAATGAACAATGATAGACAACATATAAGTGCTTAAACGTATATCCTAAACTATGCATGTTAAGGGAATTCAGAAGTAAAAAGAGCATTGAATGATATTGTCAACAAAAAGAATAAAACAAATCTTAGAATCACATTCAGTACTCTGAAATTATCTAATTCTAATTCTCCCAATATACTATATTTATACTACATAATATATTATGATATATAATATAACTCATATTTATATAATTTGATATAATGTCATAAATAGATATATGTTCACCTGTGATAAAGAAGGGGATAGAGTTTAACTTGTAATAAGAAAAATTGAGGGGAATAAATATCCTCTGGGATCCCAATGGATACTACCTTGCTGGAAATGTAATTAATTCTCTAAGGAAATGCTTATGGTAGGGACAAAACTATGAAAGGGAGAAAGGAGGCAAGATAAGTAGTGGGGTAGACAGGTGAAGAAATTCCATCAGGAAAGTGCTAAAGATATTTCCCAAAATTTCTTACCATGAGAAAAGTTTCCAGCTGTCCCAGAACTGTCTTAGTGAATACCTTTGAGAACTTTAGCTCTTAAAATTCTTTCTGGTTGGACAATATTATAATTCATGTTTTAAAGATGAGAAAATTAGAGTTCAGAGAGTTTAAAAGATTTGCCTGACATCCTGGGTCTAGGAAGCCAGGACACAAATCCATAAAGTCTGACCCTGAGACTAGAGCTTTTTTGATTATATCACACTGCCTCTAAGAATCATAACTGACTCAATTTGTCCTTTACTAATCAGTGCAACCATTATATTTACCTGCATACATACTTTAGATTTACTCTTCATTGAAGGATTAAGTTAAAAAGATCACTTTGTAATGTATGTTCCTTTTGTGAGAATGACTCAAATATTGATCAGAATTTTAATGCCACTAATATATACAAAAGTTTTAGTGCTGGGATAGACTGCATTCACTTGGCCATAATCATATTCAACAGTGAGGAAACTGAAACAAAGAAAAGTTAAGTAATTTCTTAAAAGTCACAAATCTTATATTTTTATGGCTAGGATAGAAGCCAGGTCTTATCTTATCCAATAAAGCATACTTGCTGTTCTCTTTCAAGTTAAAAAGATAAAACTTTTAATAATCCCCATGAAGTACAATGGATGAATCTGCAAAATGTGAAAGTATACTACACGCGTAATTAATCATATGTTGTTGTTCTTGTTCTTGCTGTTGTAATTCAGCCATTCTCAATAGTCTCCAATTCTAGACATAATAGAATGGTTCAGCTTTTTGATAGATGAGGAAACTGAGACAAAGAAAGTTAAATTAATTGTCCATAGTCATACAACTAGTAAATATCTGAGACTAGATTTGAACTCAAGAAGATGAATCTTTCTCACTCCAGGCCATGACACTCTATCCCCTATACCAACTAACTGTCCTAATAAGCAATAAGATGTGTCTCATCTTAGTGCAGGCACAGTACACAAGCCTAAACTGGCAAGCCCCAGTATGCTATATCTACCCTCTTTCATGATTCCTAGGCTACTTCATATTATTCTGAGGACTTGTCAGCTGGCATCTCTGTTGACATGCTGTGTGGAATTTCATTGACCTGAAGATCACTTCACAGGTCCTGGATAACCTAGGACAAATTTTGGCTACAAGTAGCCAAAGTCCCCTAAGTATTCTCAGTTCCTCTGAGATTCCAAAGCTTGAAGAGTTGGCAAGAAAAATATAACCCCTTGTGTTTAATTCCCTATTCAAGCTGAAAATAGCTTGTGCTGAGATGATATATGTCCCTCCCAATTCTCTAACAGACTATACAAATTTATCTTCCTCTTTATCTGGGTTATAACATCATCACCACAATAACAGCCAGTATTAATATGGCATCTTTTATGTTCCAGGTACTAGATGAAGCACTTTATAAATTTTATCTCTGAGCCTCACAACAACCCTGAAATGTAGATACTTTCATTATCCTCATTTTACATGTGAAAAAACTATAGCAAACACAGGCTAGGTGACTTGCCCATGAAATAGCTAATACCTGAGATCAGATTTGAACTCAGGTATTCCTTACTCCAGACCACAGCTCTTCCTAGATGCTTATAAATAGGATTCTATGAATGCTATGCATAAGATAACCATCAACTGTCTAGTTGTCATTGGTGAATAAAGTCTTCATTGTTCCTTCACTCTATGCTTTAAAATGCAACTATCTTCTTTTCAGGCATTACAAATGGAGCCCCAGTGGAAACTACATCATCTCTGCAGGGTCCCAATTATTCTCTTGAGATATTTTGCAAAGTAGAAAAATTCATAGTTGCTCAATTATTTAGTATGGAGTGGCTCTTCACAGGGTTGCTCTCTCTTGAAAGATAAGTTGCATTTGCTGAGCGAGATAGATGATGGAATTCATTCTAATTGAACAGTAACCAGGGAAGATATAAAAGGGTATAGCAAGCTTGTTGAACAATAAAATGATTACCTGACTGGACTATATGCTGCTAGGGTGGAGAATAGTAAGTAATCATCTTAGAATGAAGCTAGATGATGAAGGGTTTTAAAAATCAGTCATAAAAGTTTAACTTGAAATTCCTAATCAGAGACTTTTAACATTTTTTATGTACTAGACCTCGTTTGGTAGTCTGGGGAAGTCTATGGACCACTTATTTGAATAATGGTTTTTGAATGACTTAGAAGTATACATAAGATTACAAAGGAAACTAATTCTTTTCTGAAATACAAGTATCAAACATTTTTGATGGAACCTGTGAATTGTTCCAACCATTCTGGAGAGCAATTTGGAACTGTGGTCAAAAAGTTATCAAATTATGCATATTCTTTGACTCAGCGGTGTTTCTACTGGGCTTATATCCCAAAGAGATCTTAAAGGAGTGAAAGAGACCCACATGTGCAAAAATGTTTGTGGCAGCCCTTTTTGTAGTGGCTAGAAACTGGAAATTGAATGGATGCCCATCAATTGGAGAATGGCTGAATAAGCTATGGTATATGAATGTTATGGAATATTATTGTTCTGTAAGAAATGACCACAGGATGATTTCAGAGAAGCCTGGAGAGACTTACGTGAACTGATGCTAAATGAAATGAGCAGAACCAGGAGATTATTATACATGGCAAGAAGACTATATGATGATCAATTCTGATGGATGTGGCTCTCTTCAACAATAGATGATTCAAACCAGTTTCAATTGTACAGTGATGAAGAAAGCCATATATACCCAGAGAGAACCCTATGAGAACTGAGAGTAGACCACAACATAACATTTTCACACTTCCTGTTGATGTTTGCTTGCATTTTGTTTTCCTTTTCAGATTTTGTTTTTTCTTTCTAGATCTGATTTTTCTTGTACAGCAAGATAATTGTATAAATATGCATACATATATTGGTTTTAACATATATTTTAACATATAAAAAGACATACAATTGTCAAAAGACAGAGAGGTGGTGCAGTAGATAGAATCTTGAGCTTAGAGTCAGGAAGACTTATCTTTCAAATCTGGCCTGAGACACTCACTACATATGAGACCCTGGTCAAGTCACTTAACCTTGTTTACCTCAGTTTTCTCATCTGTAAAATGAGCTGAAGAAGGAAATGGTCAACTACTTTACTATCTCTACTAAGAAAATCTCAAATGGAGTCACACAGAATTAGACATGACTGAAAAATAACTGAACAATAGTAAACAAAAAAATATACTTTAAAAAAGACAAGCTCACAGTTTAGGAAGTCCTGAACCTAGATCATAAAAAGCTACTTGCAATTATTCTCATTTTTCATAGGTCTTTTTTCTTTCTTTCTTTTCTTTGCAAGATGCTGAGAGACTTGAGTGGTATTGGAGCTCATACTTAAGTGGGATGAATCAGAGCACTCACCTGGGTGATAAGCTGGCAACTAGCTGACAGCCACTCTGATACATACATTGATTCCCATTCTTCTAGTTCCATCATAGTGGTGCTGTATCTCTAAAGTGGCCTAAGAAAGATCCAGTTGTTCCCCATGCTGAAAAATCAGAAGGAAACAAAGGACTCTTTTGAAATGTGGACTGTTCCTTTTTCAACTGACAGATTATTAAGACAATACCAGTATTAGTGGAAAGGGTATCATCTAGTAACTACTCAAGGATAGTAGACAGACCACCTTTCCTCGAGTCCTTGCATTTAAATGAAAAGTATCCAAGATCGTTTATAAAATAAAGCTATGTGGCTTTTATAAGATTACAATTAAACACCTGCAAGTTTTGAGATTATATTCAATTTAGTAACTAGAACTGATCTGCTGCTTGACTTTCTTTTTGTACAGCTAGTTTTCTACTAAACTGAGTAATTAGATCTCTAATGAATGCTTTTAATTTCTACTGACATGTATGACTTGTGCCTGAAGCCAAAGCTTCATAGTTCTGCATGCTTTGGGCTTTACTCAATAAAGGTACTTCTTTAGGCACTCACGCCTTTGAAAGCTAATGGAGCAAGGTACAGTTTTGTATAATACTTCTTAATTTACTTGTATTCTTAGATTATTTTCTTTGTCAATGTTATCATGTTAAGCTTTATAACATTTCCATGAAAGAAGTTGTTATATTTTAATATTATTCATATCTATCTACAAATATATAAATCAAGCCTATTTGCTTCCCATCCTAATTTGTTCATTCTCCCCTCTGTCTTTTTGTCCAATCCATGACACCCTTCCAAAAGGCTTTTGTTTATTCTCTATCAAGAAAACTCAATCTATTCTGTAAGAAACCAAACAGCATGGTTTTAGAAAACTATTGGATCTGGGGCTTGAGGCCAAGGTTTAAATGCTACTTCTTATGTTTACAACCAGTATGACCTCAGACAAATCAAGTCACAGCACTGGACTTCAGTTTCTAATAGAAATGCATAAAGAATGCAATTATTGCCTTTTTAGATCCAGTCTACTTCTGACATTATCATCAAATTTCCCTCACAATGAAGCTTTGAATAACTATTATTCTTCCTCCCAGTGCTCTCTCCTCTGAATACTTACTGGTTGCATCTATTGATTAAGAAAATTCAAGGAGACTCAAATGATCTAGTCTATTTGTGTCAGCCAAATTGATCATAGATTTAAAAAAAATATTAAGCACTTTCCATGTACCAAGCACTATGCTAGGCCTATAGATATAAAATCAAACGAGCCAGTCCTCAAAGAGATCACATTCTAACAGGGGATGTTTATACACAAAGGGAAGATAGATGGGATGACAAACATTTGGAGGCAGGGCATAAAGATGATCTTAAAGTGAGATGGAAGTCTGATTTCCTGAAAAATAAAATGAAAGCTCCCTATCAGAGCTTAGCTTTCCAGGGGCAGACTCAAGGTTCTGGAAGAGAAATGTGGATAATTCCCAAAGTACATATGGCAGAGTATGAAAATGTCTAGGAAATGTGGATTTGTGAGCTACCAATTTGGGATTCAGGTCACATAGGGGTTCTCTATTCTAGACCAACAACTCTAGAATAGTACAAACTAGAAACAGGGCATTAGAGAGATCTAAGAGGCCAGATTATTGATATTTTAGTATCAATAATAAATATACAGTCATTATAGTGTTTTAAGGTTCTCAAAGTAGCTTTACACAAATAGTCCTGTTTTTTCTCATACTAACCTTACAGGATGGGTCACTATGGGTATTTTTATATCCATTTTACAAACAAGGAAACTGAAGCTCAGAGAGATTAATTTATCTGCCCATGAACAAACAATAAGTGTCAGATGAGAGATTTGAAGTCAGGTGTTCCTGATTGCAGGTCTGGCACTCTGTCTACTACATCACATTGCCGCTCTGTATACTATCTGGAGACATTAGGAATTGGAGTGTAGAAAACCATGGTTGCTCTTCCTTCATTCTTGAAGAGGACTGTGACTTCAGGGAGATGATGCCATGATAGCCAAGTAAATTGGATTTAAGTGAATGAGGGCTGTGCAAGGCTACCAGCCTAACTTTTAGTGCACAGAAGATAGCCTGGATGCAGTGGGAGAGCTAAAATCTTTAACAGCTCTCAGTGTGACTGAATAATCAAATAAGAAAATCTGTCAGACTTCGGATAAGAGCATGGTTAGGATGGAGTAAATTTTAAATGAGAGGTTGTTGTGATACAGAGGGCACCTGCCAATGGCTCCTAGAAGTCTAATTCAGACCTGTAGAATGGTTCTCTTCAAGTAAGAGGATGATGACGATGATACAAAGAGACTGAGAGGCAGTTGCTGTTCCCTGACCTCTTCACTGAGAGGCCATTATGTTGTCTGACCTCTCTCCTCTTCCCTCTGTCTCCAATTTATCTCAATCCCAGTCCACAAGCAACATCTGTCAGTAAAGGCTGCTTTGCAACTCCTTCGGATGTTATGATCTCTTGGAGAATTGGTCTGTCCCTTCACTTAGGCATGGTCCTTAACAAGAGGTGATTACTGAGGAATTGTTGCAGAGGAAGGGTCTAGAAGCAGTAGGAAAAACCAAGGATCTGCCAACACTTGCTTCTGGTCTAATGTCTCAGGATGTGAAAAAGAATAAGTAGCTGACCCTGGAAAGTGTACCAAGGGATCTTTTTTTTTTTTTCCCAGAAGAAACAACTTTCTAAGAGTATCACAGTTGGAAAAGAAACTGAAGAAAATAGCCTAGGATAATTGATGCAGAGCTAGAAAAAAATTCAGCAAGTTGTGTCTCTCATCTTTGAAATGTGGAAATTGACATTAGAGCAAAGAGATGACTTAGATAAGAAAAGAGGACTTGTGTATGAGAGACAGGTTTCAAACATGAGTCCTCTGGGTCTAATATGCAACACTCCTTCCATTGCTCATCATCAGAGATGCGGGGTCCTGAGGGCACAATGGCAATGGATAGCAGAGGTGAATAGATTTGACACTGCAAAATGATCTGTTTATTATGTGGTAGGATCAGAGAAGATGAGAGAGAGAGAGAGAGAGAGAGAGGAGAGAGAGAGAGAGAGAGAGAAGAGAGAGAGAGAGAGAGAGAGAGAGAGAGAGAGAGAGGAGAGAGAGAAGGAGGGAGGGAGGGAGGGAGGAGGAAGGGGAAAGGGGGGAGAAAGAAGGAAAGGGGAGGGGAAGTAAGAGAGGGGGAAGGAGAGAAGGAGAGAGAGAGAGAGAGAGAGAGAGAGAGAGAGAGAGAGAGAGAGAGAGAGAGAGAGAGAGAGAGAGAGAGAGAGAGAGAGAGAGAGAGAGAAGAGAGAGAGGAGATATGGAAGAAGAAAGATGGATATAGTTAGGTTTTCATCATTAATACTCTCAACTGATCCCTGGCAGCTCTAGGTGCCTAGGTCAGGCTTTCCTGAGTGGGAGGTGAGGGAGGGAATCAACGGCAATCTAGCCCACCTGGGGGAAGCCAACTAGAGAGGAGATTTAGGGCTCTAGCCATTTATGACTGGGAAAAGGAGCTGGAGAGAGAGCAGATCAGTTAGTGGGACAGCTAAAGGGAGGAAACAAGGAGTTGGAAGTGGGTTGAAAGCTAGTCCCCATTGCAGAGGTCCAGCCACCCTGTGCTAACTCTGGCTCATGTTGTAGACAAGAACATTATATCCTAACACAGGGCCGCTTAAAATCAGTCAATGGATTCAACACCACCCACCCCAAAGTGAAGAAAGCATCCTTTGGTTCAAGCTCTCACATCCCACTTACTCTAAATGGGGAAGTAACAAAATATTTAAGACAATTGCCCAAGAAAAAGTCACACTCACCTTTTGTCTATGCTGGATCTGATACTTTCAGCAAAAGGTTCTTACATCAATAAAGGTGACCTAAGTCTGAACTCTTTCCAGCAGTTTAGAAGGAGAACAAGAAAAAGAAAAAAAAAATAGGTGTGGCACCTGATTATGTTTCTGTATGCCACAAAGGACATTATTTGTTTCAAGTTGCTCTTTTTGAAGTTTCTGTGGGTATGTATTTTTTTACCTGTTTAGGTATTAACCACTTGTAGAGTTTTAAACTCCTTTGTATGCCCCACAGGACAGGCCTAAGAGTCCTAGGCACAAAGTAAACCCTCAATAACTATTTGTTTGATCTCCTGGAAAGTTAAAATCAAGAAGGGAAACTTGCTGGAGGGTTATCTACAAAGAAAGCTTTCTCAGATAACCTTTCTTATAACCCACCACCACCACCACCATCATACTTTCAAACCCTAGCCCATGAGAAAATGTGTTCAATTATCTGCCTTTGTTGCAAACATGAGGATCAGGGACTAGTACTGTGATTTAATTGGCATATGGAACCCTTAGTGCAGATCATTGCCTTTTCTACAAATTATAACATTAGAAGGCAGACTACAGCAGTTGCCCAGGATCACATAGCAACAAGTGTATGACAGAGATTCTCATCTCATATCAACCATACCTTCCTGGCTTTGAGATTATGCCAGATTCTCTAGCACACAGGGACTTCATAATTTTCTTTTATTTTGTTATATTTAATTTTAAAATTTAAAATTTATTTTCCCCAATTACATGCAAAACAATTTTTAATATTTGTTTTTAAAAATTCCAGTTCCAGCTTCTTTCCCTTCCTCCCTTCCCAAATCTCCCACCATTGAGAAGGTACATGTAAACTTATATGAAACATTTCCATAAAAAATAATGTGAAAGAAAACATAGATTCCTCCCCCCAAAATAAATAAAGTTTAAAAAATATGTTTTAAATTGTTCTTTCTCTGGGTAAGGATAACATTTTCATCATAAGTCCTTTAGAATAGCATTGGATCCTTGTATTGCTGAGAATAGCAAAATCATTCACAGTTTATCATTCCAAAATATTGATATTACTTTGTGTATGGTACATTTCACTTTGCATGAGCTCACTGAAGTCTTTCTAAGATTTTCTGAGAGAATCCTGCTCATCATTTCTCACAGAATAATAGTATTGCATCATAATCACATACCACAATTTATTCAGCCATTATCCAATTTGTGGTCTTCCCTTCAATTTCCAAATTTTTTCCCTGAAAAAAGAGATGCTATAAAAATTTTTGTACATATAGGTTCCTTTTCCTTTTTAAAAAATTTCTTTTGGGTTTTATGCCCAGCAGTGATATTGTTACGTGAAAGGGTATGCATGATTCTACAGCTCTTTGGGCATAGTTTCAAAATTGCTCTACAGAATAGTTCCACCAGTTCACAGTTTTACCAACAATGCACTAATGTCTCATTTTTCCCACATTCTTTCCAACATTTTTATTTTCCTTTTCTGGTCCATATCTTATAGATACGAAATAGTACCTGAGAGTTGTTTTAATTTGCATTTCTCTAATCAAGAGTGAGTTAAAATATTTTTTTTATATGGCTATAAAGTTTTATTACTTCATCTGAAAACTTCTTATCTTTTAATTATTTATCACTTGGGGAATGGCTCTTATTTTTTATATATTTGACTCACATATATTTGAGAAATAAGGTCTTTATGGAGATTTGTTTCCAAATTATTTCAGAATTTCTATTGCTAATTGTATTTTCTTTGTAAGTGTATTGATTTTATTTTATGAAAAACATTATTTTGAGAAGAGATTCATAGGCTTTATTAGATTTCCAAAAGAGTTCAAGATATACAAACAAACGTTTAAAATACCTGCTATAGCTCTTGTTTTATTAGGTAACATGACTCTGCTAAGGTTTAGGGATACAAAGAAAGTCAAAAGCATAGTCCTTGCCCTCATGACCTTGCTTGCTCACATTCTAATGGAAAAGGTAACAGGCTATCATATATGCATATGTGTAAAAATGTATAAACACATACATATGTATTTATCTTTGCATAATTATGTAATTTTATATAGCTATAATTTTAATTATATACATAGTTCTATATATAGATATATCACTACATATAATTATATAATATGTATACAGTCATGTATATATAGATACACATACATAGATACAAAGTCATATTATATATACCTCGCTATATATTATGGGACAAAATATAATATATAGTGACGTATATAACATGCATTTGCTAAATAATAAATGTACACACACACTCACATATATACATATTTAGAATATACATATTAGAATAACAAGAAAAAGAATATGAGATGAACATTGTAAATGTTACATTGGATACCCATTAAATATTTAGAGAAGAAAATGAAACCCTCCAGCACATGGGCTAAATGCTCTCACATAGTTTACTTTAAAAAAAAAAATAAGTATGATAATAACACCAGATAATAAAAGGAATAGATGGGTCAGCAATGAAAACTTGCATATTGAGTCCCCACTCAATAGTCCATCCTGTCTCTGAGCCCTTGTCTTGGCTACATAGATGAAATCACAAATCCACTGAAGTATCACAGTATATCCAGGTTACATTAAAGTCATCTATGAAAAAAAATCACTATTGCTCAAACACAAATTGTTTTCACTTTTGTTTAATGAGTTGAAAGCCTTAACTCAAATTTTCAGATAAAATAACTGACAGGCAAAAGACCCAGTACCCAGATGTGTGATTTGCAAAAGTTGAAAGACACCTTGAAAAGGTTTGAAAATGAGCTATAGAAACTGAGTGCAATGTTTTCCAAGATGACAAAATTTGGAAGAGAAACTTAATGAGGCACTAAAAAGATTAATGTAATTGAAATAAGGTTCAAGCAATTACTAAATGAGCTCTATAATGAATCTCAATACAGAAGGAAGAAAATAAAAACTATAGGCAAGAATTAGAAAATTTAGAAAAATTAGAAAAGAAGTAAAAAATTAGAAAACTATTTTATCTACCAGTTCATGGCTGGTATTGGAAGAAAGTTATTGCATACGGTAACCCAGAGACCAAACATGTGTTAAGGGAAAGGTAGACTATTAAGAGAAACAAAGCACAAGGGGATTAAGAAGGGAAAAGCCACATTACCAATAGTCCATATTTTTGAAGAGAGTGATTTTCTTTAATACTTTAGGTAAAATGTACAATTTTTAAAGAAAATTTTCCTGGGCCTATAAATCAATAATATAATAGATACAGGCATTCCATGAACTAGAGTAGGGGAGATTAATAAATTGGATATCATCCAGAAGAGATCCTGGGGATAGCAAATGTCCTTGAGTCTATGATCATGACAATCTATTGAAAGAAATGGGTATATTTAGCCTGAAAAAAAAAACATATATTAGGGATATTATAGCTATCTTCTCTGGCTATAATATAATAATATAATTATATTATAATTATAATATAATATAATTCAAGATTTTGAAGGCCTTTTATGTGGAAGAGGGAATGGACTTGTTCTGTTTGAACCCAAGACAATGTACAGAAGTTACAAAGGGGTAACTTTAGACTGAGGCCTAAAATTAGAATGTTCAATGTAAAGCTAAAGGAGATGTGCTTGTTCTCCCGGGCAGTTTTTAAGATAAAACTGGATCACCACTCATCAGATAGGTTGTAATGGACTTTTCTTTTACATATTAGTTAGATTGGATTTCAAATTCTGTGATCCTGGGAAATACCATTTTCTCAAATGGACCAAAACAATGGATACAACAACAAAAAAGGACCTCAAAGATTGGCACCAAAGGATGAAATAGCAAACTTTCAGACTTAAACCTAGAGTCATAATCTGATGTGGTCCTTTATAAGGTTAGTTTTAGAAATTAGGTTTTATAACTATATTTCACCTACCTTTATATAGCTAGTATCAAAAAAGGAAAAAAAGAACAATCTTCTGGTAAGCTTGCTAAAACTATGGAAAAATTCAAGAATAGATTTATTAAAGTTAATAGACAATTGAAAAAGGAAGTAATCATTTCAAAGAGACAGAGTAACTTGATCAAGAAGAGGTCATGTCAAACTAACCTTTCCCTCACTACTTTTCTGACGAAGTAACTAAACAAGTAGATCAGGGAAATACCATGTATTTAGTTCATAGAAATTTTCCCAGAGATTTCACTAAAGCATTTCATATCATTCTTGTTAAAAAAAATGTGGAAAAAAATATATAAATCAAAACATAGTTAGATGGATTCAGACTTCAATGAATAGCTAAATTCAAATAGTCATCCGTTGTTCAATGTCAGTTCAGCCCAAGGACTTTGATGAAGTATAACATGAATGCATCAGGTATTGACTAGACAGCAATTTTTAATACGAAAAAAAAAAGGATCTTAATTTTTTTGTCAGTTAGTCAATCAATAAACATTAAAAGCCTACAAATGTGTCACATATTATGCTAAGCACTGGAGATACAAAAAAGAGGCAAATAAGAAGTTTTAAAATAGATTCAAAAAGACTGAAAGCTCAATATGAAAAGCAGTGTGATGTAAAACAAAACAAAAGAAAATATATATAATCTTAGGTTGAATGAAAAGAGATATCACTCCCAGGAATGAGGAGAGCAGTAAATGAAAGTAGCTCTTCTATATGATGACTTATTCTACATCTAATTTTATCTTCAGTTGTGAGTTCTGTGAGTTAGGAAGGATATAGATAAACCCAAAAGTGTAAGATGAGGGCCTGAAGTTCATGCCATAAGAAAATTTTCTGAAGGATCTGGAGATGTTTAATCTACAGAAAAGCAGACCTAGATAAACCATGATAGCTTTATACAGGTATGATCGTAAATTTGTAATACTATAGAAGGATTAATCATTTTCTTTTGGGTCCAAGATGGCAGAAGCAAGATCAATGAGGGGAAGTTGCAAAAAAGGGAAATTTTGGATTAATATTAGGTGATAGTCCCAATATTTAAGAATTCTCCAGAAATAAATTCCCCATAGCTAGAGGACAAGAGTGCACATATGTATAATAAAGATCCCTTTGGGCTAGTGATTGGACTGGAGAATCATCAAGCTAGCACTTAATTCTAAAATTCTGTAATATTTTGAAATAGATATTAGAAGAATTTTTGAATCCATATAATAGGATTTTTAAAATCTGCTTGTGCTCATGATTTAATTTTTCACTGCTCATCCCAGATTCATATCTTACTCTGTGTGTGATGTTGAACAAGTCATTTTGTAACTATAAATCTCATTTTCCTCACTCCTAAAATGGTGAAAAATTAGTACTTGGTGAAGAAACTGCCTACTTCACAGTTGTCAGTGAGGATCAAATGAGATAATGTACATAAAGGGCTTTAAAAACCTTAAAGTGCTATATAGATATAAGATATTATTAAACTTTTCCTAAAAGCAAAGTATCAAATGCTGAATTTAGTCAGTGAATTGGTTACTTTTCTAGCAAATGATAATGGTGCCTGTTGAGTGAATATGGCAAAAGAATTGCAGAATCATTGACTTGAACTATGATCATCACTTTTAAATGGTTTATTTTAAACCATGTTTCAGAAGCAATTGAATAGGTGAATGTGCATTTCCTAGAGCTTTTCATAAGATTAATACAGGAATAACAAGTGCTTTTCATAATCTTAAATTAAAAGCCTCACCCAATTCAATGATACTCTATGTTAAGAAATTTATAGTATTGCATATCAATAGAAAATGCTACACTATCCCATCTTTTTTAGTCTTTTCTTTCTAGGATAAGCTGACCACATTTATTCTAGAAGAATAAGCAATAGCAAAGGATTTTTTTTTCCATGAAAAACATATTTCTATATTAGTCAGGTTGCAAAAAAAATAAATAAAGAAATAAAGAAAAGAAAAGAAAAAATAGAACAGGAGCAGCTAGGTGGCGCAGTGGATAAAGCACTGGCCCTGAAGTCAGGAGTAACTAACTGAATTTAACAACTTTAACACTTAACAATTCCCAGTTGTGTGACCCTATGCAAGTCACTGAATCCCAATTGCCTCAGGGGAAAAAAAAGAGTTTCAAATATGCTTTAATCTGCATTCAGACATTATTTTTTCTCTCTCCGGACCTAAATAGCATTTTTCATCATGAAGCCTTCCAAACTTTCTAAGGTCACTGTGTTGCTAAGAATAGCTTAGCCTTAACAATTGAGCCTTGCACAATATTGTTACTGTATTCAATGTTCTTCTGATTTTGCTCAGTTCATCAATCATATGTCTCCCCATGTTTTTCTGAAACCATCTGCGTCCTGTATTTCTTATAGTCCGAGACTATTCATCCATTCTCCCATTAATGAGCATTTTCAATTTCTAATTCTTTGCCACCACATAAAAAGATAAATATTTTTGTACATAATCTTTGATCTATTTGGGATAGCAGAACCCAGTACTATTTTTGCTGGTTCAAAGGATATTTTTGTAGCCCTTTGATTCGTAGTTCCTAATTATTCTCCAGAATGGTTAGACTAGTTCAAAAATCTACAAATAGTATATTGTTATTGTTCGCTCATGTCCAGCTCTGAATAACCTGTGAACCATACTGTCCATAAGGTTTTCTTGACAAAGATATGAGAGGAGTTTACCATTCCTTTCTCCAATGGATTGGGGAAAACAGAGAATGTAACTTCCCAGTGTCATACAACTGAGGCCAAATTTGAATTCAGTTTTTCTTGACTCCAGGCCCAGCACTCTATTCTTTGAGACATTTAGTTATCGCAGAAGTACATTAGTGTCTCAATTTTTCCAGATTTCCTCCAGTACTTGTTTGTCTTTTCTGTCATGTTAACTAACCTGATAGGTGTGAGATGGTATCTCAGAGCATTTTTCTAATCATTAGTGATTTAGAACTTTTTTCAAGTGATTCTTGAAAGCTTTGATTTTTTTTTCTTTTGAAATTTTTTGGCCATTTATCAGCTGAGAAATGACTCTTTTATAAATTTGACTCAGTAAGCTATATATTTGAAAGAGCATAGCTGATAAACTTGTTATAACAATTTCCCATTTTGTGTTTTCCATATCATTTTTGTTTGCATTGTTTTTATAGATAGAAAAACCTTTATAATCTTATGCAACCAGACTTATCTCTTTTACATTCTGTGGTGCTCTCTATTCTTGTTTAGTCATAAACTTTCCTTACCCATAAATCTGGCAAGTACATTTTTCATTATCTCCTAATTTACTTATGATATCACCTTTTATGGAAGGGAAGGGAAACCACATATGCAAAAATGTTTGTGGCAGCCCTTTTTGTAGTGGGAAGAAACTGGAAACTGAATGGATGCCCATCAGGTGGAGAGTGGTTGAATAAGTTAAGGTATATGAATGTTATGGATCATTATTGTTCTATGAGAAAAGATCAGACTTACATGAATGGATATTAAGTGAAATGAGCAGAACCATGAGATCATTATACATAGCAACAACAAGATTATAGCTTGAATCTTCATATTTATCAAACATTAGATTACTATGGTTACTTATTATTCTGTATTATATATCTAATATATTGTATTCATTTACCACTCTATTTCTTAGCCACTATCAGATTATTTTGGAGAGTACTACTTTGTAATACAGTTTGACATCTGAAACTACTAAACTGTTTTCCTTCATATTTATTTTTTTCCATTGATTTTCTTGACATTCTTGATCTTTTGTTCTTCCAAATCAATTTTATTACTATTTTTTTCTAGTTTTATAAAATAATTCTTTGGTAATTTGGTATAGCACTGAATAAATAAATTAACTTAGATAGAATTGTCACTTTCATTATATGGATGTGGCCTATCCATGAACAATTAATATTTCTCCAATTGTTTAGATTTATATTTATGTGAAAAGAATTTAGTAATTGTGCTTATATAATTCCTATATTTGTCTTGGCAGGCAGACTCTCAAGTATTTTATATCCTCTTCAGATATTCTAAATGACAATTTTCTTTCTGTTTCTTGCTTTGGGATTTTGTTGGGAGTATATAGAAACTGATAAGTTATGTGAGCCTATCCTCAGGTTTTGTTGGTTTTTCAATTAGTGTTTAGTTAATTTTCTAAAGTTCTAGAATTATAACTAAACTTCTCTAATCATAACATCGTATCATTTTCAAAGAGTGATAATTTTGTTTCGAATTGCCTATTTTTATTCCTTTAATTTCTTTTTCTTTTCTGAAGCTAACATTTCTTATGCAAAATTGAATAAAGACTAGTGATAATGGACATCCTTGTTTCACTTCTGATCTTATTGGGACAGCTTCAAATTTATCCCCATTACTGGTAATGCTTGTTCTTTGTTTAAATAGACACTACTTGTCATTTTAAAAATTTCACTGATTTCTGTTTTCTAGTATTTTTAATAAGATTGGATGTTTTATTACATCATAGCTCTTTTTACACCTATTGAAATAAAAATATGATTTTTGCTTTAGGTTTTTTAATTGATATGTTTAATTATGCTGATAGTTTTTAATAATATTGAACCAGTCTTGTATTCCCAATATAAATCACACTTGGTCGTAGTGTATCATCTTTTGATATAGTGCTATAATTTTTTTTTGTATTTTATTTAAATTTTTCACATAAATATTCATTAAGGAAATTGGTCTATTGTTTTCTTTCTCCGTTTTTGCTCTCACTGGTTTAGGTAACAAAATCATATTCAATGTTTTATTTTCCCCCAATACATGTAAAAACAAGTTTAACATTCATTTTTTTTAAATTGCGAGCTGCAAATTTTTTTTCCCTCCCTTCTATGTCCTTTCAGTGAGAAAGCAAGAAATTTGATATAGATTATACATGTGCACTCATGCAAAACATATTTCCATATTAGTCACGTTGTAAAAGAAAATAAAGACAAAAAACCCCACAAGTAAAATAAAATAAAAAAATATACTTGAAAAAACATCATTTTTCGCTTGTATGTAATAACTAATTATTGAATCTGGACTATTTTTTTTTCGCTTTTTCCATTTTTTCAATCAGAAATCAAGCAGTGTGAACAATCTAGGATGAAAACTTACTTAGGTTAAGATCTAATCATAGAATAAAAGAAAATCTAAGTTTTTAGGCAAATATATGGATTTCTGCTCATTGTATTTACTCAGAAGGTTTTAAGAAAATGTGGATTCTTCCTTTTGTCAGATAGGTGATATGAAAATTGATGTCTCTTTGATCAAGACTTGAGTAATCCAAATCACATACCTATTTCTTAGCCACTATCAGATTATTTTGGAGAATACTACTTTGTAATACAGTTTGACATCTGAAACTACTAAACTGTTTTCCTTCACATTTATTTTTTTTCCATTGATTTTCTTGACATTCTTGATCTTTTGTTCTTCCAAATCAATTTTATTACTATTTTTTCTAGTTTTATAAAATAATTCTTTGGTAATTTGGTATAGCACTATACCATTTTTGTATAGTACAAATACTATACATTGTACTGTAACCATCTCTCATTATAATATTCATTCTTTCATTAATTGTTAACCAGAATTGATTGGCACTCTGAAGAACATTTGCTTTTCCAAAAGCAAATAAACTGTGAACCTACCATCATATGGAGTTTTTTGGTATTTGACAGTGCCATTGATTTTATTAGTAAAATATATACAGCCTTATTAATAAAATTATGAAATTATCCAAAAACTATGTCTCAAATTTTTAAAGATCTAAATTTAATCTGCATTTGAAATTCATCAGTTCTTTCTCTGGAAATAGATAGTATTGTTCATCCTAATATAGTCAGAAGTAATGCTATCCCTCAGAACTTTCACTCTTTTTTGACTATAAATGCTCCTCATAAAATGAGCTATGACTTAGAAGTAGATACAGGAAATGGAGTTGTCAAATGGTTACCCCTTAGGATTCTTGCTCCCTCTTAATGGAAAGTACTTTGCTCTTGAACTATGATCCAGTAGTGGGTATAGGCAATGGAATTATTCCAAGGTATTTCCTCATGTTTCTAGCGCAAGCAGACATGCTCCTTTTAATTCCTTTCTTACCAGTTCCCATGGCCCCTTATCATCTCTGAGTTGAGAACTCCTGAAGCTGCTGTTGCATCTTTCACCACCACCTAGTTCCATCAGTGATGTTTCATCTACATGGACTTTGAGTGCAATGCTCTCTTTATGACATACTATATTGCTTTGGTTGGAAGAATGCCTCACTCTACCACTCTGAAATTCACTTTGGGCACTATTTTAAAGTTGTTTAGAGGGGAATGTTGGGTGAGCTCAGTTGAACATTTTCTCCACTCTGCCATCTTTTCTCTGCCCCCAAAGGAATATTAAGAATTGAAAAGGTTATAAATTCATATCACATGATAATATTTTAAATTTGGAAGGAAGCTATTATCCATCTGTCTAATTTGACTGATTGGTTTGTTCTCCTTCATATTGAAGAAGACCATAATGACATCACTACATTAGAATCAGCTTAAAGGATGTCCAACTGTAGCTGATCAGACTAAATAAGCTCAGAAGGCTCTACCACAGGTCAGACAAAAATAGTTTGTGTGAACAATTGGGGTGGATTTTCTAAATCTGAGCCTCTCATATTTCTTTTGAACTACTTAAACTCTATTTTACTTATAGAGAACAACATCTTCTCTGATAAGGGCACATCATGCTGGGTGGTGCAGGCCCAGAGAGTTGAGACTTGTCTCAATTTTATAATATAATAAGAGAGTTAAGTGACTTCTCTACATAGGTAGTAAATGACTGAAGTTAATTTTAAGCTCTTGCCCTCTGACTCCAAATCCATTGTGCTTTCCATTATACCATATTACTTCTAAAAGTCATGTCACAATCATAAATAGATGGAAAGTAACTTAGAATCTATTTAGTCCAATCCCCTCATTTTCCAAATGAAGTCATTGAAGATCAATGAAGCAAGAAAAATTGCTCAAGTCCTTAGGTGTCATTTAGTCTTAGTTTTAGATAGTAAGGTGTACTGGTAGAAAGACTACTTAAAAGAGTATAAATTATTAGAAAGTTATTAGATGAATATAGAATGTTAGTGCTAAAAAGGATTTAAGATGCTTTGTGTTCTAAACTTCTGACTCTGAAGGTGAGGAAGTTGCTTCACAACCTAACAAGCTTAAGAAGAACTGGTATGTCTTCAATCAGTGAAGTGACTGAAGAATGCAATCAGAAAAATATTGACTTGATGGGAATAAAAAGTAGTTATTCAGTCATCACTGGGAATATGATAACTTGTCAGATCCAAGGAGCTCTAGCAACTTCTGGTGATTCAGATTGGAGGAGAGGGATCCTTCTAGAAGGAAAATTGTTAAGGATCATGAATGAAGCCCTTAACCAGAAACTGGAAAGCTTAGAAACACAATAGGTGCTTTCATTCCATTTTCTAATTAAAGATATGGGCTTCAGAAGACTAAGGTAGATTTGGAAAGTGAATGGCTAGCCAAGATAATGCCAGAGAATAGAATTGTAATTTCTGGATTATAGCTTGAGATACAGAAAACTGAACTGTTTGCCAAGTTATAAGGACACTGGTAGCATCCTTAGCCCACTAAACAAAGATGATAGAGAAATCTAAATCCCCTGAATCAACTTAGTCAGAATGAGGCCTATGATAATGGCCAAAAGCCCCTTTACTTCTTGGTAGGGGGTTTGTATGTTCACTAATCCCCCAATTTCCTGTATGTTTTCTTCAGCAGCAGTCCCTAAACTTTCACCTGCACACTAGGTTCAAGCGTCTTGTTTCCTTCTCTCAATGTGTGGTCGCACTTGACATAGATAAGGATCCTGTTTAAAAAAAAAAAAAAAACCATCAGGCTTTATCAGTTTTAACCACCTTGTTTAGTTGCTCCTCCAGTAGATCTAAATTCCAGCCTCCATGCATGTTCCCCATATTGTAAATATTTCCCCTCAATACAAAGTTTGCTTTCTTTATTTTTTCTCTGTTGGCTCTCTTCTTGTCCTGAGTTTTGATTTCTGATACTCTGAATCTCAGCTATGCTAGGTTCTTTCTTCATAAGCTTTAATCATTGTCTAGGCCTGGGAACATGATTGCAACAACCATCCCAGAACCCTAAACTATCACTTAGAGAAAGTAGGCTGAGGGAACTCCATTTCCTGGAAGGTAGAGCTTTCAAGTGATTAGGAGACTACTCTGAAGCACTTGCTCTTCTGGCTCTTTCCCTGACCACCTAAGTGGTATATCAGGAAGATTACTTCCTCTGCCTTATCTTGCAGAATAGTAAAAGAATAAAAACATCTGATTAAAATGAAATTTGATCAAGAAAGTTTTAAAATAATAATGGAATAGAAGGGAAAACAGACATATAGTCCCCAAACTAGATATCAGATAGCAATGGGTACAACATAAGATTATCAGAAAAAAAAAACTGGATATGATTTTGAAGAAATGGGACAGTGATTATTAATAACTCATCAAGCATTTATTAGGAAATTATTATATTCTAAACCTTAGTATTGAGTACTAAGAAAAAAAGAAAGCAAAAATATAGGCCCTAACTTCAAAGAGCTTAAATTCTAATGGAGGGAACAGCATGAGAACAAATATGTACAGATAAGATATAGCTACTGTGCAGTTAGGAAGTAAACTCAAAAATAAAGTACAGGGAATTTGGGAAGGTAGCAGGGACAGATTGAAAGGGGTCTCTTTCAGAAAGTGGGATTTGAGTTTAATCTTGAAGAAAGACAAGAGGTAACATGTATCATGGAGAGCATTCCGGGTTTAGGAAACACAAAGGGAAAAGGTACATTATCTACAGATGGAATGTCATGAGTGAAGAACAACAAGGTCAGTATGACTGGATATTAGAATTTTCAAAGGGGAGAAAAAATGTCAGAAAACAATAACGGCCAGTTTTGTGAAGGCCTTTAAAAGCAACGACGTATCTTTAAACTTTGATAGCTGTCTTCCCAATATCTGAAGGACTATAAGGTGGAAAATAGTTTAGAAATGTTCTGATTGGATTCAAGAAATAGAAATAGAAGTTTCAGAGATGCAGAATTTGGCTTAATGAGCAGACAAAACTTCCTTTAAGTGAGAGCAACCAAAGAATCAAATGAAGGGTGTTCTTTTTGGAGGTTCAGTGTTCACTGGTCAGAGCTAATTGCCTGACTTCTGGGGTACTGTCTCAATTCAAGTTTCTTTTATGTAATGACTTTTTTGAGCCTCAATTTCCTTGTTTGTAATAGGATATTAACTGTGGCATAGAATACCTTTCTTATATAAAAAAGTAGAATTTTCATATTCTAATGTGATTTAAAATTATTCTTTGATTTCAGACTACTTTTCTTTCTTAAGGTCATCCATTTTTTCCTTTTACTATGTTAAGTATATGCTGGACCTCAGTTTCCTCATGTAGAAAATTAAGGGATTGAATTAAATGATCTCCAAGATCCTTTCCATTCCAGATCTTATGTTGCTGTATCCTCACCTGAACCTTGAGTTTTAGCTTTGGTTGACAGGGGGCAACTTCAGGAAACAACTTGTAGGACTGGAAGCAAGATTGATTTTTTATCTTAAGTGTCCTCAAAGGCAGGACATCTGCATAGAAATTGCTGCTGGAGATTTCTTTTCTGGATTCTGCAAAGGCCTAGATGAATTCTAAGAATCTGTATGCATTTTACTTTCAGAGGGAAAGCAGAAAAAGCGAAATTAACTTTAAAAGTGCACACATTAAATTCTGATTTAAATTTAATCTGTGTGGTCAACTATTTGCATAATGGAGGAAAATAAAGATTATTTCATAAAAGTCAGCCCTGTTTAATTTTAGAACCTTAAAGACAGTTGAAAATGCATTGTGCAATTATATGGCTCTTAATACTCAGATAATGGAACAATGAAAGATGTATGTTTGCATTTTGTAAAATTAAACTGTATGCAGTTATTTATCTTTTACCTTAATTGTTTGAGCTTGTTTCTAATGTAAACTGTTGTAATTTTAAATAAATATAATAGAAAAAACTTTCATAGGTATCAGAAATCCAGAGTAAATTTACTTTGCAAATAGGCTTTGTAGGTATGTTTTATGTGAAGGATCTTAAACTGACACTTTCATTCAAAAATATTTTGAATTACTCATTGCTCTGTTGAGGTTGTGAGTATTTTGGAAGAGACTTGATTTTTATAGATGATTATAGCCCGCTATAATGTAAACAAATAAAATCAAAAACAAACCCATATATTATTGTTCATACTGCCAACATATTGAATAGATACTCTTTGAAGAATGCATAGAAGAACATAATCATAAATTACATGGAATAAATTAATGAAGATAAATTGTGAGTTGCATGCCTGGAAAGCATATCCACTACTATGAGATCAGTAATCCACTGAAATCTAGAAACACTGAAGGATGATACTACCAAACGTAACTCCCATCCTGTAGACAAATGGTGTCAAAATCAAATAGAAATGGAGACCATTAATTTATAATTAAGTATTTATATAGGGTTTTAAGGTTAGCTAAGTTCCCACCTTGAATCCAACTTCAAGTTTTAAGATTTAGAATTGTTTTGGATTACAGCTGCAATTTCATTTACAAAGAAGGAAATCAACAAATTATGGTCTCCAGGTAACATCTAGCCCACTGCCTGTTTTTGTATGGCTTTAAAGGTAAGTGTTAACAAAAAAATGTAAAATAGTGCATTGGATTTAGACTGCCAGCTGTAGTTTATCAACCTCTAGGACAAAGAATTCTGAGTAAGGAAACTTCCTCATGAAACAAATATAGATACTTGATCTGAATTGATACTTTTAGAATTTACTTACTCAAATTCCATCTGAGATGGAACTGTAACTAAAATCTTCCTATACCACTATCTATACCACTCTCTATTCAAATCAATAATTTTTTAGTCATGTTCAATTCTTCATGACCCCATTTGGGGTTTCATTGGCAGGTTTACTAGAGCATTTTGCCATTCTTTCTCCAACTTATTTTATGGATGAGGTACTAAGGCAAAAAGGGTTAAGTAACTTGTTCAGATTCACACAGCTAGTATCTGAGGGCAGATTTTAACTCAGTTTCTATTGACTCCAAATCTAGCTCTACATTCACTAAGCCACTAGCTACCTCTCTACAAATATTTTATCAATAAAAATGTTAGCATAGAGGTGCCTATGGGTTTCTAATGGCCTTGTCAGCAAAGAATAAGTCTTAAAAAATTACATCATATTATAAAAGCTTTAAGTATGGAATCAAGAACAGATTCAGTTTGTTCTCTAAGGACCAAGCTAGATGATCACAGAATAAACATGACCAATAAGTAGCCTGGCCACCTTGTGGTGATTTTTTTTAATGCCAGGCATGAAACATCAATACAAATGTACTTTTAAAATACTTTCAGAGTTTCCAACTCATTATTTAATAATCTTTGTATATATTCATTTATTTATGTCTTTCATAGTCACAGTTATATTTGAAATAGTATATAAATCTAACAGTGTGATTGTTCTATAGCTTCTTACATTAATTGCCTTTCAGGCTTGAAGATATCACAAATAAAATTGGACTTTATTTTTAACAAGAATATGAAATGAAAATGAAGCAATAGCAATTGTGTTAAGTTGATGGTTGTTTAATTGGACTATGACATCTCTGATTAGTGTTGTCTTGGGGTAATCTTAAAGGGTTTTCATTGAATTACAAGTTGTTAATGAGATCATTTCAAAAACCTAAAAGTTTGTAAAGAAATATTTTCTTTTATAATGGGCCTGTCATGCAAAATTGGCAATATTCCTTTTTGTTTTATAAAACAAAAATTTTTAATAGGCATATGTTAAAAATTAAGATAATACAAAATTGTTAATAGGCACACATTAAAATTAATATATAACATATAACACAAAGATTGTTAACAGACACATATTAAAATTAACACATAATATATAACATAAAAGTGTTTAGGCACATATTAAAATAAACATATATAACACAAAGGTTGCTAATAGGCATATTAATAAGGGCATTTTGGGTGGCACAGTGGCTAGAAGGCTGGTCCTGGCATCAGGAAAACTTCTCTCTGGTTGTTGCTCAGTTGTGACAGCCTTGTCCAGGCCTTGTTGTCCCCATTTGGCCTTTTCTTGGTAGAGATCTTCCCTAGTGGATCCAGTGGCTCCACTTTGACAGAGGTAAAATGACTTGTCCAGGGCTAGGCAGGATGTGAGGCTAGATTTGAATTCAGTTCTTCTTGACTCCAGGTCCTGTGCTCCATCTCTTATTTTTTTTTGTGAGTGGGTTGGGGAGAAGACATTTATTTGGTTACCCCAAATACAGGATTTGGAGGCACAGGAGTCAAGGGCATGTTACAGTGTGCCTGACCATGGGAAGCACAATGGCAAGTGAAAAGAACATCGACTCTGAAGATAGAGGACTTGAATGAAACACTTGAGTCTTGCAGTGTATCCTTCAATTTCTCATCTTTGTTGAAGTAGTTGTAGGAGGAGTTGGGTTGAACTGTATTCTCTTACTTTACTATGTTGTCTAGTTTCTCCTTTTTCTACTTCTCTTGATTCCTGTTGTTGGAGATCAATTTTTTTGTTTAAGTCTGGTTTTTTCCTTAGAAACAGATGGAATTCCTCTGTTTCACTAAATGTCCATCTTCTTCCATGGAAAAAAATACTCAGCTTAGCTGGGTAGTTTATTCTTGGCTGCATTCCAAGTTCTTTTGCCTTTCGGAATATCTGATTCCAGGCCCTTCGATCCTTTAATGTTGAGGCAGCCAGATCTTGCGTGACCCTTATTGTGGCACCTCAGTATTTGAACTGTTTTTTCCTGGCTGCTTGTAAAATTTTTTCTTTAGTCAGAAAATTCTGAAGTTTGGCCACAATATTCCTCGGAGTCTTTATTTTAGGGTCTTTTTCAGAAGGTGTTTGATGAATTCTTTCAATGCCTATTTTCCCTTCTGGTTCTATTACTTCTGGGCAGTTCTCTTTGATGATTTCCTGTAAAATAGTATCTAGGCTCTTTTTTTCATCATAATTTTCTGGTAGTCTGGTGATCCTCAGGTTATCTCTCCTAGATCTAAAATTGGCAATATTCCAATGGAGTCTTTCTTTTCTTTTTCTGAAGGACATGTCTCAAGTCTCACTTATGGTCCATAGTGTCAAACATTTAACAAAATTACTTTCTTTCCATTTAGATTTGTTAAGAACTAGTGTATCTCTCAGGTAAGAAAGAAGCTAAAAGAGGTCAATTTGCTAATGCATAAGCCAGCTCAGAAAAGCTCACATAGAACTGAACAACATATAGATACAAGTTTATTGGGAAGACCTTTAACAAGAAATGAGTACATCCAGACTAATGTGTTCAATTCTGGGAGCCTCCTCTTAAAGAAGTAGAACAATCAGGATGGTGAAGGATCTTGAGTTCATATAGATATATATAGATATAGATAGATAGATAGATAGATAGATAGATAGATATAGATAGATAGATAGATTTGTTTAAGGAATAGGAATGTTTAACTTGGAAAAGAGAAGAAATATGATCATTGATGAAGAATTATGATATATGATTAAGTATTTTAAGGGCTGTCATATACCTAAATTCAAAAAGGTCCATTACAAGACTAGATTAAGGTTCATGAATTTTGAGACACAGCAACTTCCAAAGACTAGTATACTAAGTTCAGGAAGAACTGGGATTGGTTTTATGCAGAGTGAACATAAAAATTAAATTGCCTTGGTTTAGGCAGAAAGAGGTTATATTTTATTGAAATATTTTTGTTACTATAAATAATTTTAAAATTCAATGAAAGATATTGTTTAAAATTTTTAAGAAACCACAAAATTTAGTTTTCTATTAGACTACCAGATAGTGGCTAGAGTTCTTGAAAATAGATATAACTTGCCTGAGAAGCTGGGGGTACTATAAGTAATCTCCAGAATTAGAAATGATGTCATGAGGGAACATGACTCAGTCTAGTTGTTTATTGGTTTTGGTTTGATATTACAATGGAATGAAATATCTATATGTCATTCAAAACTTAACCTAAAGAGATTTATTTAGTCCAAATAGAAAAACATTTAATTTAGATAGATGTGCTCTATTTCCTTTTGCCTCCATATGAAAATGTATCTGGTCAGCAAACAGGATATAAGTTACTTATATAGCCTTGAGACCTTCACAAAGTTTAAGGGCCCTGAGTATCTGTAGGTAGGTTTTCTTAAACTGTTAAGTAATCACATAATCAGACTCAAAGAAGGTACAGTTCAAGTTTCAGCCTAGGTTGACTTTCAAAGAAAAAAAGAAAACCCCCCAAACCAAAAATTAGACTAATGAATTCATGTGGTGGTAGAAGGTAGAGAATGGTCTTATCATACCCCATACCTTGGTGGCAAGGTACTAAGGTTCTTCTAGAAGATTTTTCACCATTTAAATGTCTTTGGGGCTTTAAATTTTGTAAATTTTATAATACCAATAGATTATAAGCTTCATACATGGGACCTGGTCTAGTACATTATTTGATACCAAGGTTTTCCTAGTACTGCCATTCAATCAGGATTCTCTGTATTGAAAACACTCTCCCTTCCTGAAGTCACATATTAAATATGTGAAGAAGTTTTCCTTTTTTCAAAAATGGATTAAATAAAAAAGACTCTGTGTGTGTCTCTCTGTGTCTCTGTCTTAGTCTTTCTCCCTCTCTCCTTCACTCCCTCTGTCTCTTCCTTTCTGTCTCTCTCCCTCTGTCTGTTTCTCCCTCCCTTCTTTTCTCTATTCCCCCTTCTCCTTTTCTCCCCTTTCCCTCCATTTCTTCTTTCCTCCCTCTCTCCTTTTTTCCCTCCCTCTTTCCCTCTCTCTCCCTCTCTGTCTTTTTCTCCCTTCTTTTCTCTATCACTCCTTCTTCTTTCCCCCCTCCATTTCCTTCCTCTATTTCTTCCTCCCTCCCTTCCTCTCTCCTTCTCTCCTTCTTTCTCCCCCCGTCTGTCTGTCTTTCGTTCTCTCTGTTTCTCCCTCCCTTAATTCCTCCATTCCTCCCTCTTCATCTCCCCCCCTCCCTCCCTTTAGTTCCTCCTTCTCTCTCTTCCTCCATTTCTTCCTTCTTCCTTCTCTCTCTCTCTCTCTCTCTCTCTCTCTCTCTCTCTCTCTCTCTTCCTCTTTTCTTTGGTTATTGCCTTTCATTCTCAAAAAACACCAAAATGACATTACCATACTGGGTTCAGGGTAGAGAGTTTATGACTATAGCTGATGGCATCAATACAAACTCAGAAGGCTCCATCACAAGTTGGGCACAAGTATTCCATGTGAATTTGAAGTGATGATGACCTTAAATTTTCACATCTTCCTTTTTTTTTGAGGTAGTAAAATGCTTCTCTCCTCCTCATACCCTGTGCCTTCTTTGATGTAGGCATGTGAGATTGGGTGTGCTAGTGATTCTTATATCTCACAATCATTTCCAAATGTCTGCAGAGAGTATCTTTGTCTGATTTCTTCTGACAGCTATGTGACCACCTGCCTTATTTGAGTTCTCTAAAGTAGACTTTTAGACAAATATATGTTTGGTATTCAAACATCTTGGCCAGCCAATTGGAGTTGCACTCTCTGTGGCAGAGTTTAAATGCTTGGCAATTTTGCTTAAGAAAGGACCTCAGTACCTATATCTTATCTTACCAGGTGATCTTTAGAATCTTCTTAAGACAATTCAAATGGAAGTGATTAATTTCCTGGCATGGCGCTGGTATAGTGTCCAAGTTTCACGATCATAAAACAATAAGGTTAGCACAATGGTTCTATAGTTCTTCAGTTTGCTAAGCAGACCAATCCCTTTTCTCTCCCACATCTTCCTTCAGAGCCTTTCAAAAACTGAGCTAGGGCTAGTGATGCATGTGTCAGCCTCATCATCTATGTGTACCTCCCTGGAAATTATAATTCCAAGGTGAATGAATTTATCCACAGCATTCAAAATTTCTCCCCTTTTAGTAACTGATGATTCTAGTATAGATGGTGTAGCACTGGTTGGTGGAGAAGCTCTATTTCCTTGGTGTTAATTATTAGGCCAAAATTGGTACAAGCAGCAGGAAATTGAGCCATATTTTGCTGCTTTTCAACCTTGGAGGCTATATTGAGTGCATAATCATATGTGAACATATAGTCATGGACCAACTCTCCCTCTACTTTATTCCTGGCTTGTAGCTGTTTCAAATTAAACAATGTACTATCTGTGGTAGCAGGTCTTGATGCTGTTTTTGTCCTCATTGAAGCCATCTAACAACATTCTTTAAAATATCATACTAAAAAGCACGGAAGCAAGCAGACCACTTGGTTTTACCACATTAGTAACTAGGAAAGAATGAGAGCAACATCCGTTATCCAAAATCCACTCAGCATGCTGTCATGAAACTGACTTATGATGACGATAAATTTTTACATATATCCCCATTTTACCATAATTTTCCGCAAATCCTCACAGCTAACTGTATTAAAAGCCCTGGTCAAATTGACAGAACTGCACACTAGAAGTATATAAGCAGATTCTGAATGATACCAATTGCTAAAGGTATGTAGGCTTTTATTGACTGAGATAAGAGTTTGAACCAAATGACCACTAATATTCCTTCCAACTCTGATTCCACCATTCCAATCACTTTGAGATTCACGCTTCCATTTTACATTAGTTTAAAAATGTGCAAAGATTCTTGAAGAAAATACAAGTTCACAGCATCACCTTGTTTTCAGTGAGAAAATCATGATTTTTCAATCTAGGGAATTTTGACATTTTCAAACTTGAATCTTTTACAGATACCTACTAATGAGTTAACATTTCAGTGACCAACAAGTTATATTAGAGGGACAATACAGGGAAATTTCTAGCAATTGTGGAGAGGAGACATGTGTCACAAAGGGGTACAATACTGGATAAGATTCAAGAGAAGAAGTAGTTGAGAGCCCAGCTTCTTAAAAGCGTTTGTGACACTATATGGGGTCTTGTTACTGAATGCAAAATGATGATTTATTACCAGCAAATGTTTAATTTGTGTGTCTATTTTATTTAATTCCATACCCAGGGTCATGTAAAAATTTCTTGGGCAAAGAGGGGTAAGGAATGGACAAAGCTCAAGCTCTGGTTTAGTGAGGTGCAATTTCTCCTGATGACTTTGAATTGCTAGAAGAATACAAATAGAACATTAAGGGAGTATTGGTGAGTTCACTGAGGGAGAAGAGTGAGGTGTACAGATATAGTTAATAAATAAATGATCTAACAACATCCTGAAACAATCCTATAGAAGCAAGAGTTTAGTCAGTGGTTTTCAACAATTTCTCTGAAGGAAAGAATGCAAAGGGTGAAGATCATTTGAGGGGGGAAAAAAAACTTCTGTAAGCCAGACCCACCGTTACTTTGGGGTAGTTGTGTTCACAAGACTAGAGAGAATGGTTGAAGTACATACTTCAGAGAGTATTGTTCAGAGAGATGGAAAGAGAGAGAGACAGAGAGAGACAGAGAGAAAGAGAGACACACAGAGAGAGAGACAGAGAGAGAGAGAAAGAGAGAGAGATAGAGAGACAGAGAAACAGAAAGAGAGAGAGACAGAGAGAGAGAGACAGAGAGAGAGACAGGCAGAAAGAGAGAGACAGAGAGAGATACAGAGAGAGAGAGAGTGATACAAAGGCACAGAAAAAGACAGACAGACATAGAGAAATAGAAACAGACAGACAGACAGGCAGACAGAAACAGAGAGAAACAGAAAGACAGAAAGAGACAGAGATTGGGGAAAAGACAAACAGTGAAACAGATTAACAGAGTCAGAGACAGATAGAGAATATAAACAGAGAAAGAAACAGAGAGACAAATAGAGAGAATGATTCTAAACACCAAAAAAAGACAAAAGCAGGCAGACAGTTATGGAGACATAAACAAAGAGAAATATAAAGAGACACAGAAACAAAGAGAAGGGATGATAGAGAAAAGATTTTAATCATAATAACAAGTGGGTTGAAAAGTTTTTTTTTCTTTTTCTTGTTTTCCCCACCAATAGAAGGACTCCAGAAAGAATATGCAGTGGTATAAGAAAATAGACCTCTGGATTTGGAATCAGAGTCCCAATCTCAATATAAATACTTACTATCTATGTGACCCTAAGCAAATCACATAACTTTTTGGTACCCCATCTTCCTTATCTATAAAATAAAGAGGTTGGACTTAATAACCTCCAAGAGCCCTTCCAGTTCCAAGTAAATGATTTTAAGTAAAGAAATATTCTAATGCATATTACAGAATACATAGAATATTCACCCTGAAATTAACAGAAGACATATATATGCAATTTTACATATATATGTATATATATATATACTTGAATAAATACATATACACACATAATATATGTATAGACATACATATCTACATAATATGCATATATTGCTACAAAGACAACTTATATATCTAAAAGAATACTTAAATAAATGAAAAATGGCAACAACTTGATTTTTACATTGTACTTTAAGTTTCGTAAAATGTTTTACAAATTTTATCTCATTTGAGCCTTACAATAATTCTAGAAGATAAATGCTATTGTTATCCTTATTTTATGGGTGAAAAAACTGAGGCAGATAGAGATTAAGGGACTTGATCAGCATCAAACAGCTTATATGTGTCTGAGCTCAGGTCCTCTTGAATCTAGGTTCAATCCTTTATCTGCTATGTCTCATAGTTGCTTTAGTATTCATTGTCCACTGATATACTAGGCCAATGTAAAAAAAATAAATAAATAAAATAAAAAATAAAATAAAAAAACCATGAAACTACCTAAATTAATCTATGGATTTAATGCTCCAACAAGCAAATTACCACAAAATTACTACACAAAATAATAATAATAATATAATTCTTTTGGAGGAATAAAAGGAATTTCAACAGAAATGATAGGGGAAAGGGAAAGTCTGAAGGATTCATGAGATTTCCAGACATTAACTATATTATAAATCTGTAATCTTAAAAACTATTTGGTAAGTATAAAAGGAGAAGTATACATTAGTGATATAATTAAATTAAGAAAGAAAACAAATAAAAAACAAAATCTCAGTGATTGATCAACTAACAAAACACCTAATTAATGAATATTTATGTATGGAAACAGCATTATTCACATAAAGTTAATAATTTTATATACAAACACTCACACGCACATGCATGTGTGTGTATATATATATACACATACACACATATATATATGTGTGTGTCATACATAAAAATAATGATGACTATATTTATAAGTGCCTACTTTGTGTCAGACACTGGGCCAAATACTTTTTAGATATTAGTCAATTATCCTTCACAATAACACTGGGAAAAGGTTCTATTATTTACACCTATCTTGAAAATTCTTAACATTCTCAGATCAGGAAACTGAGACAAATATATCTCACAGGGTCACACAACTAATAAGTGTCTGAAGCCATATTTGAACTCAGGAGGAAAATGAGTCTTTCTGACTCCAAATACAGTGCCCTTTTTACTGTACCATGTAGCTATACCATTACACATATACACACACACATGCATGCATACACATATCTACCTACCCATAGCCATGTGTGTATGTGTGTGTGTATTTTTAAATATATATGTAGTGAGAGAGAGACAGACAGACAGACAGACAGACATTTACTAGCTGTGTGACTCTGGAAAAATTATTTAATCCCTGCTTGCCTCAATTCTTCATCTATAAAATGGAGATATACTAGAGGAGGAAATGGCAAACTACTACAGTATCTTTGCCGAGAAAATCCCATGTACTTTGACCATGAGGTCTCATGGAGTTGGACACAATTAAATAACAGAACAACAACAATACATATATCTGGGGATCATGTGAACACAGATATTAATTGAACCCATGGGAACTGGTGAGGTCACCGAGGAAGGTGATTTAAACAGAAGAGGCCCCAATACAGGATACTGTTACAGGATATAACATAGGTAATGATCCAACAAAGGTACATTATATAAATATGATGGTTTGGCTTTGTTTCATAAAATTATGTATATCATTTACCTTCTCAAATCATTACAAAGACAAAAAGTGGAACCCTTCTAGCAAAAGGTGTTGGAATGGAGGATGAATTACATAGTTATCCCTTCCACATTGCAACTTTCCCAATTACAGTTTCAATAAATCATGGATCAACATAAGAAATTAGATGGGCATTTGGGGGAGGGATTTTTTGGGAAGCTATGGGCCACATACTAAGCCCAGCAAATGACACAGAAAACTCAAAAATGTATAAAAACTATATATAGCATTGTATGATAAAACTAAACAGTTTTGTATTATGACAACCCCAAATTTACAATAAGATATTAAAAATACTCCATAAAAGAAAAAGGAAAAAAAATCAAATTTCTTCTCTAGTAAGAAGGATCACCAACACCAAATTTTATGTGGATTTTCCAGATAGCAGGGGTACCATGTCCTAACTGGATGTGGAAGGAATAATTATATTGTCTGAGTACTTTAATAAGTAATAGAATTAGAGCCGAAAGGAATCTTAAAGGTCATCTATTCAGTCCAATTTTTTATATTATAGATGAGGAATTTGTAATCCAGATGGTCTAAGTGACTTGCTCATGATTCAGTAGAAATAGATCCAATAGAAATTTACACTTTTGTCTCTCAATACTATGCTATGATCCATCAAACTCTTACTATATGGGCTTATGTTTTGAGGGACACAATTGAAGCCAGAATCTGGGAGCTAAGTAGTTACTTTTGATTAACCATTCTGAATCAAAAATTAAAGCTATCAATCAACCAGATGATTAAAGAACCAGAGCAGACTTTGCTGGGTGCAGAAATCCACACTCCACTTTTCTTTTGTTTCCCTTAGATGGCACCATTTGGCTGCGGTGAAGCTCCATGAAGACTTTTTTCTTTCTTTTTTTCTTTCCCCTTCAACATCTCTTAAAAGGCATCATTCCAAATTAAAGAAATTCCTTCAATTCTCTAATATTCAATGACAATCTGGTAATTAAGGAAATATCCTCATTTCCATTATGAACCACATTTCCCATGTGGGGTTTTAACTCAGCTATAAAAGCTTGCTAGTAATGTCTCTACCTTAAGACATTTTAAAATAAACATTGCATTTAGCATTGACTAGACTTCTTCTTACTTTATTTTTTTTTAATTACACAATTCAAAGCCAGTTAGAAAAATGAAATTTTCTTTTACTCACATGACCAAGAAAGGGATCATAAAACTTGTCTCAAAATTAGTGCTCATGAATTATTAATAATTGAGACCCTAGCCCTTCTCTCAATACATTTTACAATTCATGACACTAGAAATTTAAGAAAGAAATAGAATTTGTTATCTTCTCTTTATAAGACAGAGAGTACCTTATTCTGATTTTCACTATTCCCAAAGTTTTTGGCATACCTAGCCTACAAAACTGAGACTTCAGAAAAATGTCCAGAGAATTCCATTAAAAAGACCTTTCTGAGAATTATCAGGAGAGTTTGGATTATTTTTAGTGTTTTAATATATTAAAACAGATACCAAATGCATTGTTACAAAATCAAACAAACAAACACAGAGGTTCTTAATATAGTGAATAGACCCTCTGTAGAGGATTTGTGTAAAGAGTTAACACAACAGTATTGAAAGAGAATGAAATTTAGAGTGAGAAACCCTGTTTTGAAATTCTATCTCTGTCTCTACTTATGTGACAATGAGTAAGTCACTTATTGTCTCAGAGTCTCAGTTTCCCAATCTCTTCATTAGATTAGTGGTCCTTAATCTTTGGCCTAAAAACTTATTTTACAAATATCTCGATAAGTCTGTCTCAGTTTCATTGATTTCCTTTGTAATCCCACATGTTTTATTTTATGCATTTAAAAACTTTATTCAGAAAAGGAGTATATCATTTTCACCAATTTGTCAAAGGGGTCTTTGTTCCTCCCCCAAATAGTCAACCCCAGTTTTAAATTTCCTCTAAGGTCCAGTTCTAAATATTAAAGGACTTGAGTTTAAATCCTATCTCTGCTACTTTCTGATCTTGAGCAAAACATTTAAACTATTTGGGTCTCAGTTTCCTCAGCTTTAAATGAATTCTGGACTAGGAGTCAGAGAAACCTAGATTAAAATCTAGTTTCTGTCACTTATTCACTGTGTGACAATGGTTAATAATTTAACTCCTCTATATCTCAAGCAATACCTTAGGACTAAAACTACTAAAGCATAAGCAGTTGTAGTCTGGTTAGATAGAAGAAATTATCATGCTAGAAAGTCAATAAAAGCATAGATTTTTGGCCTATTAGGAATATACCCTCACAAGTGGTTCCAATTGAAAGAGCTAATATGGAAACTGAAGAGAATGATACAATGGAAACAACACTTGGTTAAGAATCCCGGCTTACTATTTATGTGATGTTGGGAAAGTTATAACTTTTCTAAAACTTAGTTTCCTCATCTGTTAATAAAATAGGGTTTGAAATAATTATCTTTTAAGGTCCCTTTGTGCTCTAAAATCTATGATCTTATGACTTGAGGTCAAATGCCAAGGTTGTTATTTACTACCTGTGGCAATCACTTAATCTACCCGAGCTTCAATTTTCTAATCTACAAAATTAAGGAATTGCACTAGATGACTTCTGAGGGACTCTTCTCCACCTTCAACATCTTAAAGTAGTCAAAATCTTAATTTATGCATGATGGTTACCAGAAAGAAATAATTACGTGATAAATTCAACTCCAAAGTCTTCCAAAGGTATCAATTTAGCAATTTCAGCATCTTCCTAAAATGTTCAGATCACTTTTCAGCACAAAATGAATTGACTTGAGTTACTCTTCACAGAATTCTCCTCTAATCATGTTGTATATAAGAAGGGAGGCTAAAAGGTTAGGTAGAAAGGTTAAAAAGAAGATACCTGAATAATAGAAATTGCTGATATTTCCTTCTCCACTTTAACTGTTTTCTGCTGACTTTTAGTAATGTTCACTCTGCTCCAGATAACAGTCACAAAGGGGAAAATATGGGGTTCTCCTATGTGTAGGTGCTGGATAATATTCCACAAAAACATATGCCCTTTCTCCATTAGTGCAACTCCTGTTTCTCTGTAGATGAAATGGTGGCCTTTAGAAATGCTAATGTAATGCTACTTCAAGATTGATTTATAGGCAGCTATGCACTAGTTGGGACCTGAAGGCCAGGTGAGAGAATGGGAGCAGGTCTGTAGGGAGCAACTTAAAGCCAAACAGACTGGAGAGGAAGTATGTTTGACAGTGCTAGAGAAAAATGGAATGATTTTATCTAGGCTGGAACCTTACCTTGAAAATCCAGAAAGAAGTATTTCAGCTGATTACAGATACAAAGATATCAGAGTTAACTCTCTGGTTTTAGAGTCCCAAGCAGACTAATTGAATTGTCTAAGATCACAGAGCTAATGATAAACCAGAGAAAGATCAGTTAAGAAAGGTTTAGAGCAAGGATCATTCCCATAGGGATTTTTTTTTGGCAGAAAAAAAAAAGAGCCTAAGGAAGACAGTCTTATCACTAAAATAAAGAAACTGGGCAAAAGCTAGGGAAGTCATCAGATTGAGATTCAGGTATCAATAGAAAAGGTAGTTTGGAATCATAAAAGACTGATTGCAAAATTCTGATCATTTGTTACACCATGTCAAATTGACTTAAACAACAAAACTATGGGTCTCTACCTTGAGCCCCCATGGGTAAAGTTACTTTTGTATCCTAATTGACAGTGAAATGCTGAAGAACAAGCAAATGGGAAAGGCTATGGTACCAAGATCATTGTACAAGAAAGAGATGGACTGGATAGACTTAGCTGCGGTAACAGAAATAATCAACATCTACTAGTAGTATAACATTTATCACAGGGGTTTGTAGACTTGCTGATTGTTATTGTTGTTGTTTGTTTATTTGGATTTTTCAATAATTCTGTTAACTAGGAAAAGTCCATGTACACTGGACAGTGTTCAATAACTTCCAACTGTATTCAGTGGGACCAACTTGGGAGTATAGATTTCATTTCATTCCTTGCCCAGGATTTATGTCAATCTACCCCTTCCTTACCCTTTACTGATTGATAGAATGAGAAAAAAGGCTGTTTTGAGGTTTGGAGATTGGTCAATTGGTGGAAAAATTATCTTGTTATTTGGTACTAGTTACCTAAGAGACCAAACATCACGGACTTGATGAATCATGAACTTCAGTTTGATAATAAAGACCTAAGTGATGAGTTACAGGGAGTGAATAATGTCATGGCAGAAATCTGGCAAACAAATCCAACCTGCCTGATCTAAAAATTTTGAAACTGTGTCACTGGAGTCAATGACATGGTGAGAAAAGAAAGATTCTTTGAATGAGAATTGGTAATATTCGATTTAATAACATGCAAAGGTCTTCATTTCACTGATTATTAGTGAATAGTCTACCATTTTGCATCATGTCTGAGTTTGTTACCACATGAAACTCATACTTAGGTAAGTCTTTGGTATTATGGATGAAGTCATAAAGACCTGAGTTTAAATTTTGCCTCAGTTTTGATACTTACTAGCTGAGTAACTATGAACAAATCACTTAACCTCTATATGTTTTATCAGTTTCATCATCTGTAATGTAGGGATAATAAGAGTATCTACCTCCCAGGATTGTTGTGTGTATAAAATGAGATAATATTTGGAAAGCACATTGTAAATCTTAAGTGTCATATAAATTTAGTGTCATTCTAAATTCATGGAAAATGATGTCTGATGGCATGTAACTAAAAATGTAGAAATTTTAAACTCTCCTATTTAGATGAAACAACATGTTTTTTTTTTCTCTTTAGAAAGCAAAAGACATCTTTCATTGGCTAACAGGGAATACTGGCCTCATTCCAGTGAAAATATGGGAAACAATATCATTATAACAGAGGTGGAGGTGGAGCACAAATTGGGAAGTTAGAAGATAAATGGGTTTGTGGCAAGAGTCAAAAGTAAAACCTACCTCCCCCCTTGACCACAATTGCCCTTTACCAATTTGTAATGAAAGACTAAAGTTTAATGTCACTGAAGATCAAAGACCAGGAAATGTCTAAAAAATAATGAAAGTTAATTAAAGTAACAAAATTGGTATAGTACTGATGTGAGAATTGATTTATATACTATAACTGTGTTTCCTCTACAGACAATTTAATAGTCTCTAGGCCTTACTTTAGGCCCATTCCTATGCAATAATGTAGAAAGAAGTTAAGATTCATCTGAACTGTTATTTCTCAACTAGTAGGCCAAACTTTCAGATCTGTCTTCATAACTATTACTCCCTCTAGCAGCCCTGCAAGTAGAGTATTTTCATAAAAATTGTCAAGCCTAGCAAAAATTTCATAAACTAACCATTTCTTTGATTCTACCCATGTCTAACTGAACTCAATCCTCCCTTTTTATTACTTTATGGTATATGTGATGTTTCTTTTCATAATACAAATCTGTACTATTAGTGAATATTGAATGTCAGCATCACCAATATACTCAGAGAGTTAAGTAACATAAAAAAGCATTATTTTTAATCTTAAAAATGTCAAGGGCTTTGTGGCAAATGCAGAATAAATCAGGGAACTCCCTGGAACTCCCAAATTCCCTCATAAATAACTTAAAATAATATTTCAAAGTAAAGTATAGAGAAGTAGAAATAATTAAGCTTTCAGGATGAGAATTCACTGTATGGTTAAAAAAATTATTGAGAAAAGTAGAAATCAGCATAGCAAAAATTAGATATAGAACAATAGCTTACATCATTTAGAAAGATAAGGTCAAAATGAATACATAATCTAGACATACAGAGAAATATCATGAGTAAATTAGAAGAACATGGAACATATATATCAAATTTGTAGATACTGATGATTTTTATAAATAAACAAAAGATAAAGAGTACTGTGAGATGTTAAATGGAAAATTTTGTTTATGTTAAATTAAAAAGGGTTTGTACAAATAAAATTAATATAGCCAAGATTAGATGGAAAGCAGAAAATTGAGGGGGAAACTTTGATAGACAGTTTCTCAAATAATGGCCTCTTATCTCAAATATATACACAATTTCGTGAAATTTATAAGAATATGAATTATTCTTCAGTTGATAAATGGTCAAAGGACATGAACAGGTAGTTTCTGGAGAAACAATTCAAGGGTATATAAAGTCATATAAAAAAAAACTGTTCTAAACCTTATTGATTAGAGAAATACAAATTAAACTTTGAGATAGCATCTCATACCTTTCAGATTAGCTAAAGTGATAGGAAAAATGACAAATTTTGGATAGGATGTGAAAAAATTGGGACACTAATATTGATGAAGCAATGAACTGATCTAACTATTTTGGAGAAGAATCTTTCCCTCCCATCCCCCTACCAAGAAAAAAATGAAGAAAAATAATTAACAGTGTAGTCAAGCAAAGCAATTATCACATTGGCAAGTACCAAAAATGCTTGTCTCATTCTTGTGTTGAGTCTATTACATCTACCAGATAGAAGGTTGATGATCATGAAATTGGTCAGAGAGCTAATCTTCCAAGATCAACTTTCTTTGTAATTTAACAAAATTGGCTTTGGGGCAATTAGGTGGTGTAGTAGATAGAGCACCAGCTCTGAAGTCAGGAGGTCCTGAGTTTAAATCTGATCTCAGACACTTAATACTTCCTACCCTTGTGACCCCGGACAAGTCACTTAACCCCAAATCCCTCAGCAAAAAAAATAAAAAATAAAAAATAAATAAAATGCTTTCCTGGTCTTGCTCACTTTTCACTGCATCAATCCATTCATCTTCCCACATTGCTCTATAATTCTCTCTTTCATCTTTCTTATAAATAATAGTATTCCATTATATTCATATACCATGATTTCTTCATTCCTTAATTAACTCCAAATAAATTTTCATGATATGTAAATGCCAATTTTTTTTATTACACAAGCTTTGGGCATATTAACTAGAAAAAATAGGCAACTAAAGGGTAGATACTGCAGATCTAAATTACTAGAGTTCCACAAGGAATCTGGCTGTATGTATCAAGTTGAAACCTTAGTGTTTATCAGTATACCCTGCACTCATCTACTCACCTACCTTGCTCTCTGTTGTTTCCTTTCCTGGAATTTCTATCAAAAACTGTAATCCAACATTACTTAAGATCTAATTCAAATTAACTTCCTTCATGAAGGCCTGCTTTATCTTTTCTTCTTTAGTCACAACTTTAAAGGCCTGTCATTTCATTGGTATGATCACCTTTGTTCACTGATATAGATGACAACTTAGCAAATAGTCTTTGAATATTTTTCTGGCTGAAAAATTTATTAGTCAGAAACCCTCAGTCAAAGTAGTAAGGTATCACTCCATACTTATACAAGCTGTTCCTTGGTCTAAAATAATAAATTAAGCATTTACTATGTGTCAGATTCTATACTAATTGTAAAGGATACAGCTCAACATTGGGTCAATACATGAAGACAGAAACAAAGAGAACTTCTATGTTCCACTGATTTTCAAGAATCCAGAACCAGTTCCTCACTAAAGCTGAGATATTGGGTCAACTAGGTGGTGCAGTGGATAGAGCACCAGCCCTGAAGTCAGGAGAACCTGAGTTCAAATGTGACCTCAGACACTTAACACTTCCTAGCTATGTGATCCTGAGCAAGTCACTTAACCCCAATTGCCTCAGGGGAAAATAAAAAATAAATAAAGATGAGAGAGGAAGGAAGGAAGGAAGGAAGGAAGGAAGGAAGGAAAGAAAAAAGAAAGGAAGGAAGGAAGGAGGGAGAAAGGGAAGAAGGAAGGTAGGGAGGAAGAAAGGGAGAAAGGAAGGAAAGAAGGAAGAAAGGAATAAGAGGGATGGAGGGAGGGAGGGATCATGAGAAGAAGGAAAGGATTGAGGAAGGAAGAAAAAGAAGGAGAGAAGAAGGGAGTCAGGAACAAAGGAAGGAAGGAAGGAAGGAGGGAAGGAGGAAGGAAGGAAGGAATTTAGAATCAAATAGATTGATTGGGCATGTAAACTGAAAGTTAAACTAAGATATGTGATAGGAAGAGTCAGAAAAGCATGGAAATATCCAAAGAATTACATCTAGCTAAAGGGATTAATAAGTCATTAAATATTTAGTAAGTGCCTACAGTCCTACTATATGCCAGGCACTATGCTAAATTCTGGAGATACAGAAAGAGAAGACAGCCCCTGCCCTCAAGGGGGTTATAATCTAATAGGAAAAGGAACACACATAAAAGGAACCTGAAGGCCTTGGGGTGAGGGGGAGAAGAAAGAATGTTCTTGGCATAGTGAAGTCCAATCTCTAAAATACCCTTGTGGTTAATAAAGAGTTGGCTAGCTTGGAAATTCTCTTTAAAAGGAGACTTTGTGATGAGTTCTTTGCTTCATCTTTCCAATCAGAAGCATAGAGTATAGTGAGCGCACCCTCAGGGATGAGTTAGCATCTAAACTTCTTGATGGAAGTGAAAGATTGAAACACACAGATGGGGAAACAATTTCTTCCAGATGTTTGGGATGACTTGAGCAATGCCAAAGAGATGTTAAAAGTAAGGAAGACATCAGGGAGTAGCACTAGTCCTGCTAGTTAGCATGTAAAATAAAAGCAGGAGAATAATATGGAAGAATTGAAAAAGTAAATGAAACCAGTGTAGGGCTTTGGATAAATATCAAAAGAAGAGTTTGTCTTTAATCTTATGATCCATCAGGAAGCCACTAACAGCTTCTAAGTGAAAGAATATCATCAAATGTGTTCTTTTGATGAGATTATTTTGGCAGCAATAACTATCCTAGATTGATAATATAGAATTAGCACAGGGGTTCTGAATCTGGGATCTATAAATGCTCCAAAAGATTACTGATATATTTCAGGAAATGTCAAATTTGGCAGAGGAACATTTCTTTCAATTATGATTTTTTATTTTTAAAATTTTTGTAATTTTAAATATTTTACACGAATACAACATAAGAAAGAAAAACCAACATTTTCATGTACACAGGAGACCATAAAAAAGGATTTGATAAAAAACACAATTATGATTTGTTCTTTAAATCAATATTCTGAGCAGGACACCATAGGCTTCACTCAACTATTAAAAGATGTGAATGGCACACATACACACATACACACACACACACACACACACACACACACACAATTAAAATGATCTTTAAGGTCCCTTCCAAATCTGAGATTCATGTGATTCATGGGAGACAGGTAGACTAATTAAGAAGTTGCTGAAGTCATCCTGGCGATAGGTAATAAGGGTGCTCTCTGTGTATTTCAGTGGGAGCAAAAAGAAGCATGTCAAGATTTGACGAATTGAATCAAGGTCTAATCAATAGGATTTGCACAAACCTTCTGTTCTATGATTTTAAGGATTTTAAGCCTGGGTAACTGAATGGTATTATTTACAAAAATAGGTATATTAAAAGGAAGAGTGATGAATTTGGGGAAAAATATGTTTTACCATATTGCATTTGAGCTATCAGCTGAGTGTCTAGGTATCAGAATCACAACCCATTTCATTTTGAGTGCTCAAAATGATAGGATTCTTTCCTCTTACATAGCAAGGTAAATTCTACTTTTAAATGTTTACCAGCTGTTCACAGTTCTGCTCTTTTGCAATAAAAACAAATATATATCGTCCTCCATGTTTCAGCCCTTTAAAAACTTGAAGAGGAGTATTTTTCCCTGAAAATTTTCTTTTCAACCAATCATTGCCATAGCAAAATTTCTTCTTCACCATCTTCACCATCATTCTCTTATCTAGATACATACCTGCTGGATCCTGACTACATAAAATATAATGCCCAGAAATGAACATAATACTTTAGATATGATCTGATCAAGGAAGAACATAGTTCAATTGCCTCTTTCATTCTGGAAACCATTTCACCAACAATACAATACAAAATTAAATTTGGTTTTATAAATAGCTGTACAACATATATTTGAAAAAATTAAATCTGTGAATCAGTGGAAAAAATAGGGATGAAATGAAGGTTTCCAAATGATTTACATAAAGATGGCATTGGATTGAATGAGACTACCAAGAGCAAGTAGAAAGAAAAAGATTATTAAAGATAGAATCTTAGGTATACCCACAATTAAGAAGCTGGGAAAAGAAATAGGAGCCAATGAACAAAATGGAAAAAAAGCAATCAGGTCGAAGAAGAAGGAAAATGATAGAATACAATTAAAGATACTAGAACCAAAGAAAATAGAACAAATAAATGGCAAACAATAGTTTCAAATACTGCAGTCAAGAAAGATGAGAAGAAAGAAAGCACCAATGGAATTGGGAATTAGGAGGTTATCATTAGTATTTCAGAAAATAGATTCTTAGTCCAAAATGATCCTTGATATATGGAAGTCTTAAAGGTGGTAGCTTACTTGAGCCTGAGAGTTCTGAAATATGTAGGACTAAATTCTAATGTCTGAATTGTAGCCAGTTTTTGCACCCTTAAAAGTAAGATAGGAGAAGGCACTAGCTTGTCTAAAAGGCAAATGCCAGAAATGGAACAGGATATAATGACCAAGCATGTAAGAGGGAAGGGAATAGGGGAAAAGAAGAAAGGGAAGGGAAACTAAAATGGAAAAAGAAGGAGAATGGAATGGGAAGGGAAGGCAAAGGAAGAAAAGGGAAGAACTTTCTAAAAATCTGTCAATGTTAGGAATAATAGAGAAAAGAGACTGCTTTAAGAATCCAATAATATCAAGGGAAGGATTTGTCTGTTTTTAGGATAGAAAAGGGAATGTACCAGGAAAAGGGGAGAGGGAAAGCAACAGTGGAAAATACAGGTTCAATTGTATAGGTGAAGAAGTTAATTTTGGCACTGAGAAAGACTGTAACATTCTATGAAACCAGGAAAGAAGAGACCATGTCATGATTTTCTCTTGAGATTCAATCTCACTCACAAATCTGGGTGGAGATGGGGAAGCCGGGGGAGAATTAGGATTTAGCTGGAGAGAAGACATGAAGCTTCACTTAGTCTATACATTTCAGTAAGGCCAAAAATGGTGATAAACTGGCATTGTGAAAAGTAAAAAAAAGATAAGAAATTTAAAAGACTTCAATATTTCTTATGAAACTGACTCTCCTGTATCATAAATTTGCCCTGAATTTGAAGAAAATGAATAATTTTAAAATGGAAATGTACCCATTTTTCTAGTAATGAAAAGGAGTTAAATGTTCTTTAATAATTAATTGTTCCAGTAGCCATATCCCATATAACTCTTTCTCAATAGGGATATTCTCATCTTCATCAGCCCTTGAGTCCTACCTAGGAAAATTAGAACTTTCTCCTTAGTGTATAAAACCTAATTAGAGTGACTGTGCACTCATGCTCACATTTTGAAATATGTTTACACAAGACTTTATTTATAACTGAAATAATTCATTTGCTGCCCCCTCCTAGTTTTCTCTTAGGGTAGATGTTATTGAAACAGGGTCTCCTGCTTTTATTGGAGCAAATTAGAGGTGACTCTGGGTAATTTGCATGATTTCCATTTGCCCCTTTTTTTCCCATAGAATGGAAAGACTTACCTGTTCCTCTCCATTTCTCAATGATTTTATAACAACTAAATTGAAGAATGGAAAGTCAAGTGAGGCTCTGAAAAGAGAACACATCATTTAAGTTATTGTATCATAGACAAAGAAAGTTCCCTGAAAGGCACCAGCCCCACAGTATATTGTTGTTGTTATTTTTTAAATTCCCTTTCATATTTTTCTAGTCCCTTCTCTTGTAGGAGTCCAAGATTCTTGCTAATATAATTCTCCCAAACTTTACAAAATCAATATTGAGGCAGTGGTCTATTAACAGTGTAGAGACAGCTTGGCATGGTGACTACAATTTACGTCCTGATTGCAAATGCTGCCTCAGATATTTAGTGGATACATGAAGAAAAAGAAATAATTTTATTTCTTTCAGTCTGTTTCTTCATATGTACAATAGGAATAATGTTACCTACCTAACAAAATTGTGAAGTTCAAATGAGATAATGTAGTTATTTAACAATTTAAAGTATTATATATATATATAATATATATATATATATATATATATATATATATATATAAATGCTTATTATTACTTGCAAAATACTATTGACTTATAGCCAAACATAAGAAAAAGGATGTGATGTCCCCATTTTTCAGATGGGAAAACTGAGCTCTGGAGAACTTAAATGAGTAACCTAAAGGCATTGAACTCATCAATGATAATCTTAGGAACAGAACTCTGCAACTTGAACTCCTAGGCCGGGTTTGTCCCTAGCCCGGCACCTGAAAGGCCCACAGAATGCAACCTCTGTAGGTCTCAGCAAGCCTTGTGTTTAATTAGTGCACCTGCACCTAATCTTGCAGGATCTACTTTCCTGACAACTGAAGGCAGAATAATCCTATCCCATCAAAGGGTAACAATAATGAAAGGACCTGTCTCCTGCTCCACCTCCTCCCGCTGCCCCATTCTGGGCCAGAGCACAGCTGTTCTGTTTGGGAGTGACAGAAACCCAGGAAACTTTCCCATTCTATCTCCCCTTGTTTGTTTAAAAAAAAGTGGGAAGCCACCTGTCTAAATGGGAATGCTGTCACCCCCCCAGCTAATACATAGGGACAATGCCACAGCCTCCAGGGGTGGGATACAACACATCTGGGAGACTGAAGGGAAATAGCTCTCTTGGGGGACAGCACGCATATCAGCATCCGAACTCAACTATTGTAAAGAGGTGTTTAGGCCTTGAAGGTTCCCATCCACAGCCTGGGTCCTGCTAAGAAGGGTAAACAACATGGGGTCCCTGTTCCTAGGAACAAACAGGACTCAGCTGGAGGGCTTGCCAGGAGGAGGAGTCCATTCTCCTTTTATCTCTTGGAAGGAGAGGTTTCTTCCGATAGAAGAGGTCTATTATTTGGAAGAGGGAAACAATACTGTAATTTGTCCCAAAAGAAGTGATTCTGCCTCCTTTTTCCCCTAGCTTCTGGAGTCTTCTTGCCATGAACCAGAATATAGATAGTTCTTTCCCATGCAGTCTATCAAATGCATCCCTGGTTGGGGGAGGGAGTGGATTATACTGAGGCTTAACATGTGTGATTTGCACTCCGTCTATTCCCTGAATGTGACTGCCCACCAATGAATATAATAAGGGTTCCCTTTTGACACCAGCAAATTGGATTGCAGATAAGATCCTAAAGAACTCAGCTTCTCAGTGTGCTTCAACCACAATTCTTTGGTTTTTGTCTATATGAAAATACCAAAGACTAAATAATTCACTCATTCACAAAATATTTATCAAATACAATGGGGAAGATAAGGAGTTCAGACTCAATGGATACAAAAGATTAAATAAGGTCCCTTTGCAAACTAGTTGGGATAGCAATGTTAGTGGTAGTAGTAATAGTAGTGTTGGTAGTAGTGATAGTAGTGGTGGTAGTAATAGTAGTAGTAGTAGTAGTGGTAGTAACAGTAGTAATAGTAGTAGTAGTGACAGTAGTAGTAGTAGTAATAGTAGTAGTAGTGATAATAATAGTAGTAGTAGTGGTAGTGGTAGTAGTAGTAGTGGTGGTGGTGCTGGAGTGGTGATAGTAGTGGTAGTAATAGTAGTAATGGTAATAGTAGCAATAATAGTCATGAAAGTAGTAGTGGTGATGTAGTAGTGATAGTAGCAGTAAAAGTAATGGTAGTAGTAGTAGTAGTAGTAATAGTAGTAGTGGTAGTAGTGGTGGTAGTAGTAGTAGTAGTGATAGTAATAATGGTAGTGGTAGTAATGATCATAGTTGTAGAAACAGTAGTAGTGGTAGTAATGGTGGTGATAGTAATAGTAGCAGTGGTAGTAGTGGTGGTGGTAGTAGTAGTAGTAATAGTAGCAGTAATTGTAGTAGTAATGGTAGTAGTAGGGGTGTTAAGGGTAGTGGTGATAGTAGTAATGGAAGTAGTAGTAGTAATGATCATAGTAGTAGTGATAGTAGTAATAGTAGTAGTAATAGTGATAATAGTAATAGTAGTTGTAGTAGTGGTAGTAGTAGTGATGGTGATAGGAGTAGTAATAGTAGCAGTAATTGTAGTAGTAGTGGTGGTAGTAGTAGTAGGGATAATGGTGGTAGTAGTAATAGTAGTGATAGTAATAGTAGTAGTAGTAACAGTAGAAGTAGTAGTAATGTTAGTAGTAGTGATCGTGATAGTAGCAGTAATAGTAGTAGTAGTGGTAGTAGTAGTACTGGTAATAATAGTAGTAGTAGTGGTAGTGATACTGGTGGTAGTAGTAGTAGTTGTGGTGGTGGTAGTAGTATATTAGTGGTAGTGATAGTAGTAGTAGTAATGATAATGGTAGTAGTAGTAGTAGTAGTAGTAGTAATAGTGATAGTAGTAGTAGTGAGTAGGAGTAGGAGTAGTGGTGGTAGTGATAGTAATAACAGTAGTAATAGTAATAGTAGTAGTAGTGATAATAATAGTAATAGTAGTGGTAGTGGTAGTAGTAGTAGTGGTGGTAGTGCTGGAGTGGTGATAGTAGTGGTAGTGATAGTAGTAGTCGTAATAGTAGTAATGGTAATAGTAGCAATAATAGTCATGAAAGTAGTAGTGGTGATGTAGTAGTAATAGTAGCAGTAAAAGTAATGGTAGTAGTAGTAGTGATGATAGTAGTGGTAGAGATAGTTTTAGTAGTAATAATGGTAGTAGTAATAGTAATAGTAAACATAGTATCAGTAATTGTAGTAGTAGTAGGGGTGGTGATGGTAGTAGTGGTAGTAGCAGTAGTAGTAGTAATAGCAACTGCAGAGGAAGAGAAGGGAGAGATTTTATTTATCACTCTAAAGTTTGCAAAGTACTTTCCTTTCATCTGATCCTCGTAGTTATTCTATTTCAGACACTATTACTATTCTTTTTTGCACAGATGAGACAACTGAACTAAAAGTTTGAGTAATTTACCTAGGGTCACACTGCAAACTAAGTGTGAGACACAAATCAAACTGAGGCTTTTCCAATCTCAGGTCCAAGGTTACAACTATGAGAAGTTGCTTTAAAACAGAATTTTCTTACAGTTGTTATCATTATATATAATTTTTTTGCAAGTCATTTTACATATATTCTCGTTTCAATCTCAAACTTGTTAGTGCTATCATTATATTGTACAGATGAGGAAACAGAAACTGATCTGTAAAGTGAATTATCAGTCACCAATTTGTAAATGTTTGAGATAAGATTTAAAATTAGTTCTTCCTGAATTCAAATCCATTACTTTATCCATTGGTCTTCCTGAGTAATTCCGAAATCAATATATTATAGGTGATTAACATTGTCTAAATTAGAATCATAACCCTAATACAAGAAGGGGCCTTGGAGTTAATCTAACTCCAGTCTCTTATTTTACAGAAAAGGAGACTGAGTTTCAGGAAAATTAAGTAACTTGGTCCAATATCACACAAGCAGATATAAGGCAGGATTTGAAAACATGTCCTTTAGCTCAAGGACCAGTATATTTTCCATTTCCTCATACCATCTGCTCTGAATGCTCCCTGACCTCTTAAAAATAATTTAAGCTTCTGAAGGCCAGGGACTATATTTTATTTGCTATTTTCTCAACAACACCTTGAGCAATGGTTACTGGGCACCTAGTAAATCTTTGTTTTACTAAAAAGTCAAAAATAAGGTGAGATTTTTCTAATAGCAAGACAAATGTTAAAGTAACTTGATAAAGTAGACTATAGATGCTGACACAATTCTACCTGGCCATTTTTCATACTAGTCAAACAAAAATAAAAAATGCATAAGAAGCAAGCAAGCTAGAGGTCTTGAGGTTTAAAGATTGAGGAAAGAATTTAATAAGTTATAAATTCTAGTTAGGGCCTCTTGGAAGTGTCCCACTCCTACCTCTTAAAAAATACCATAGAGGAAACTGATTCCATATTTAATCTATTTTGCAAGAAATATCAGGACTTGTGAGTAATTTAGTACTCCTCTATTCATTATTTAAAATATTCTAAAACAATACGATCTCAATATTTTGATAAACAGCCCTGAGTTCTTCCCCTTGGCATCTTAGCAACTATAGGCTAGACCTCAAAATAATGAATTTGGTCATTTGTTTCATTGCTTTCCCCAACCTCCCTTTCTCCCACCCTTATAAATCTTTCATGTGTCCAATGCTTTCTTGTTCTTCATGTTCTCCTTTCCCACATCAAAACTTGATCTGTCAATAATATAATAAACTAATTAACTTCAAGGAATCCAGGACGCTCTGATTCTTTGTACTCCTCCCCTCCAATTCTCTTTCCCAGAAAAACTTGTTTTACAACAAGTATTTCAAAAGCTCACATGAACCAAAATACAAATTAACAATTAGTTAAAGTGTTACCTCTTATAGAAAAGTTTGTGATGATCAATCGTGATGGACTTAACTATTCTCAGCAATGAAGTGATTCAAGACAATTCTAATAAACGTGGATGGGAAAATGGCATCCACATACAGAGAGAGAACTATGGAGACTGAATATTATTTGAAGTATAGTATGGGTTCATGATTTTGACATAAGAGGAACAAAGTAAGGTTTACCTCTCAGAATTATGAAGAAGGAAAGAATTTGTGGTCAAAGAAAAACTTGAAATCATTATTGAACAAAAAATAGATAATTTTGATTATATTAAGTTTATAAAATTTTGTATAAACAAAACTAATGCAGACAAGTTTAGAAGGAGAGCAATACATTCAAAGGTTCAGATAAAGGACTCATTTCTAAAATATATAGAGAATTGACTCAAATTTATAAGAATTCAACCCATTCTCCATTTGTAATTGATCAAAGGATATGAATAGACAATTTTCAGAAGAAGAAATTAAAATAATTTCTAGTCATATAAAAAAGTGTCTTATCACTATTGATTAGAGAAATGCAAATTAAGACAACTCTGAGGTACCACTATACACCTCTCAGATTGGATAAGATGACAGGAAAAGACAGTGGCACGTATTGGAGGAGATGTGGGACAACTGAGACACTAATACATTGTTGGTGGACCATTTTGGAGAGCAATTTGGAACTATGCCCAAAGAGCTATCAAATTGTGCATATCCTTTGACCCAGCAGTGTTTCTACAGGGCTTGTATTTCAAAGAGATCTTAAAGGAGGGAAAGGGACCCACATGTGCAAAAATGTTTGTGGCAGCCCTCTTTGTAGTGGCAAGAAACTGAAAATGAGTGGGTGCCCATAAGTTGGAGAATGGCTGAATAAGTTATGGTATATGAATATTATGGAATATTATTGCTTTGTAATAAATGGCCAGGGGGATGATTTCAGAGAGGCCTGGAGAGACTTACATAAACAAATGCTAAGTCAAATGAACAGAATCAGGAGATCAATGCACACAGCAACAAGAACATTATATGATGATCAATTCTAATGGATGTGGCTCTTTTCAGCAATGAGGTGATTCATGCCAGTTCCAATGACTTTGTGATGAAGAGAGCCAGCTACATCCAGAGAGAGAGAGGACTGCAGGAACTGAGGGGATAACAACAAAGCATTTTAACTCTTTTTGTTGTTGTTTGCTTGCATTGTGTTTTCTTCCTCATTTTTCCCTTTTTGATTTGATTTTTCTTGTGCAGCAAGATAACTGTATAAATATATATGCACATATTGTATTTAACATATATATTTTACCCATGTTTAACATATATTGGATTACTTGCCATCTAGGGGAGGTAATGGAGGGAAAGAGAGGGTAGAATTGGAACACAAGGTTTTGCAAAGGTTAATATTGAAAAATTATTCATGCATATCTTTTGAAAATTAAAAAGATTTAATAAAAAAATTTAAAGGATATATACATAAAGCTCTAATAAAGATTTTTCTTGACAACCACAAGGAATAAGAAAAACTTTCTGAGCATCAGGGGATATGAGAGAGAGAAAAAAAACTGATCTTCCTCCAACTCCCACAAACTAAGAACAAGGTGTCCATATCTAAAATAGGGCAGCTTCCCATTTGTGTCTTCTCTCCTTTGGAATAAAGCTTTCAGAGATTTTTGAAAGGTCTGAGGAGCAGAAGTTCAGTGATAGAAGTTCATACTAGAGTTTGTCAGCATCCAAGCTCTTTGAGGAATAACTGTAACCCTAAAGAAACATTTGTGAGATCGTCATAACTTGTATAAAACTAGTAACAGTAGACCCTGTGTTCTGCAGTAATGGAACAATTTGTCCAAGACCCGTTACATTAGAAATAAATTTGGTTGGACAAATGCTTTGTAACAGCTCCTTTAAATTGAAGCCTTTTATCAAACTAAGGTGATAGAGGAGAATATACTTTTTGTACTTCTGTTCTTAATAAATCTTTTCAGTAAATATCTCTTCATAAAAGCTAATTGATGTTAATTAACTAAATCATATTTACCACAATCAGAGTCAATGAATGGTACAGAAGAGATATTAACTGGCACTAGTAATTGATATTGAGAACGCTTCTCTGGTGGGAACTTCATTACAAAGGTGAGAGTCGATTACAAAATCAAAGATTCAATTGAACTTCGAGAGCTAGAAATGACCTCAAAAGTCAGTAGGCTTCCAATCCATACTCTAAATAATCCTCACCTGAAGCCTAACCAACAAAGGGTCTTGTAGCCTCCATTTGAAAATTTCCAAAGAGAAGGAATCCTATTAGCTTTCAAAGCAGCCCATTCCAATGCATCTCTAGTTATCAATAAGTTATTGTTTCTGTTTGTTTCTTTTGTTGTTATTACAGTTATCCCTACTACATTATGGAGGTTAGAAATGTGGTACTCCTGATATCTAGAAAAATTGTCCTAAGATATTTTTTGCCCTCACTTTGTGACAGAGAAAGTCTGAATTATGGTATCAAAAGATAAAGTATGATATTATACAATACTTTATGTATACTTTAGACATTTTTTTGAGTTTCTAAACATTTCCTGTGCTGATGGTTAGCCTTTCTGTGTTTTCTGCAGCTCCCACAAAACTCCTCCCAAAATCCTCAGTTAATTTCCTATGCTGACTCATAATATATGGGGACCTTGATAAGGAAAGTCATGAAATGGAAGGGATAACCATATTGTTGTTTTTTCTACTATCAAATCTAAATTTGATTCTCTCTCATTTCTGTCCATCACTTCTGGTGCAGCCTCCTGGGGACAAACACAACAAATCAAATCATTCTTTCACATGACAATCTTTTAAATTCTTAAACACAGTTATCATGTATGTCTGGGCTAAACCCTGACACTGGTTCTTCATATTATCCCTATAAGTCATAAGCTCAAGACCATTCACCATCCTGGCTGCCATACTTTAGACATGCTTTAGAATAGATGACAATTGAGTTTAGCTTTAAAGCGTAGGGGAGAAGAGAATATTGCATGTGCTATGTGTCAGGCTTATACTAAACATTTTTATCAACCATGTATCATTAGATCCTTCACCAACAAATCAATAAACATTTTATATAGTATTTATGATGTGCCAGGCACTTTATAACAATTTGATCCTCACAAAAAACACTTGGCAGTAGTATTATCATCATCATTTTACAGTTGGAGAAACTGAGGCAAAAGTGTCTGAAATAGACAGTTAGACCTTCCTGGTTCCAGGCTCCAAGATCTATCTACATCTGCATTCTGTAGAGTCAGAATAGATGGGAATTAGAGAATCAAAGAGGAGAGAAGCCATTCCAGACAAAGGAATCATTGTTAGTAGCAGAAACATAGAAGTAGAGCAAGTCAATATTTGGGGAGAGGAAAATAGTTGAGAGAAGAGAGTGACAGAAAACTGTCCCTTTTGGTAGCATACCACAAATGGGCTAAGGATTAAAATGTGATAAAACTATAAAAGGTAGAAAGGCAGCATAATATAAAGCTTTTTTTTTTTTTTTTTTTAATTTCAGGTGAGAGTAAGTTTTCCTTGGAGCCAATTGAAAACTTTTGATTTGAGAACAAATGACTCTTTGCCCTACTATGTTGAATATAAAGTTGAGGATTTTACTTTAATTAATGAGTAGGCAAATTCTTCTTTATTTTCACAATGAAATCGATTCAATTCAAGAAACCTAACTTGTCCTAGGAAGGTAAAAACAAAAATAAACAAACAAATAAATAAATAAATAAGAAAAGTAAAAATAAAATAAACAAGAAAAAGAACAACAAAACAGTCCTTGTCCTTAAATAATTTATTACTATTAGACAGGAAGCAGAGATTAATAATGATTACTATTAGAAAAAAAACTGAGATAATCAACAAAAATTTATTAAACATCTACTATATACCAGGCAGTGTGCTAAATTCTGGAGTTACAAAAAAGAGGGAAAATAGCGACCCTGCCCTTAAGGAGTTCACAATCTAATTGAGGAAGCTATAATTAGGAGGCTAGCTTTCCTTACATGAATTACATCATTTAGATTCATTAAAATCTCATCATTCTCTTTGTCACCATCCATGATTGTTCTAAGGATGACTCTCAATAAACCTGAAATTAAGGATGTGTCTCTATGTTGCAAGAAGTGACAGGATTGAAATTTTGGTGACATTAGTTCATGCCTTTTTTTAATGGAAGTTCTGAACTTAAACTTACTTATCTAACTGTTTAATACCTGAAGAAAGTGGCACTTTTGTGGTGATTACTTATTTAGGTCACAGACAGATAATCAGTGGCCTTTCTCAACAAAGAATCATGTGGCCATTCTTTCTTCTGTAGTGTTTTCATTAGTAGTCTGGTCCTTCTGCATAAGAATCAAAAATAGCAACTATTTCATACTTGTCCTTTCCAACACAGTTTTGGGGAGAAGGAAATTCTTACAGAAATTGGGAGATATTCCCTTTTTCTTTAGACTGATACTTTGTATATATACCCGAATGTTTCTCCAAACCAACTTCTAGGTCTCTCATCCAACCCTTGACCCTAAAGAGTTGCTTTGAGACCTTTGGGTTTTAATTGTAATTAAGTAAGCAAGAGATTTTTGTATGCATGTCCTTAAGAGTCTTTCTGTTTACTCTGAGCCAGGCTAGGTAAACATTTTTATAGAGAAGAAGTCATAAAGACATTCCCATGTACACTAACATACTTCATATAAATGCATACAGCTAACCCTTATTTTAAAATTGTGTGTATACTTTCTTATATCTCTATGGTTCCCTCAATGCATAGTTTATTCTAAGTTAAAATTAAAATCATATCTTTTTTTAAGTTAACATTGATCAAAATGTTCCAGAGTAGACCAAATCTCACTGTTAGGATTCCACTGACTTCAGTTTTGTCAGAAATCTTACACCGGCGGTTTCTTGTTCACAATGGGGTGTGTGTGTGTGTGTGTGTGTGTGTGTGTGTGTGTTGTGTGTGTGTGTGTGTGTGTGAGAGAGAGAGAGAGAGAGAGAGAGAGAGAGAGAGAGAGAGAGGAGATGGGGGTTGAGGGGAATGTTAAAATGTCAATACAGAGGCTTGAAATTGTCTCGGAATAATTTTTATGCAGCCTTGAGAGTCTCCCACTGTTATGAATGAATGTCTTATGCTTCTCCACAGTGATGAATATTGACTTAGCTTGAGGAGGGAAAAAGCTAATTAAAAATGTTGTAGAAAATGCTAATATAGTTGGTTTAAACAGGAAAGAGGCATTTCCCCCAAATATAACTACTTACCCAATGTAAAAGTTCCCCAGATGTATTATAATTATGAAGATGCAAACAAATAAGTAGTTTTATAACTTTGGTCCTCAAATTACAAAAAGCAAAAATAAAAACAAAACCCACAAATATCCTTCAGTGTTCTTTCTTCCAAAATATACATGTTAAACATTACACCTCTGTGAAGCAAAATGGAGTGAAAATGGATTTTTCCCCTCCCTGTCTTCACTAATAATAACTAATTCCTGATTTTCCTTTTGGAGTTTATCAGGGGAGAAAAAAAAACTGTTCTAACCAACGACTCCCCCCACTACTGTTTGCCGAGTTCCACGGGGTTTGCAGACAAGTTCTACTTGAGTAAATTGTATTTAGACAACAGTATATTTCATTCGGGTCTTTTGCAATGACTAGGCCAAGGTCAGTTTTATATTCTCCTGAAATCATAAAGTGACACTTGAGATAAACAGAATGTTTACTCTCTCCATGTGAGCTGAGGCTGATATGTAAATTTATCCTTATTCTTTCATCAAATTTGCATTTACCCTCTTAGTCAAACACTACAGGGCTCCAAATCAAACAGTTTTAATGGTGGTCAACTCTTTATGACCGATTGCCATATCAGAAAAAAAGAAACAGCAATTTAGATTACAACGAACAGAGTAGCACAATGTAGCTATCATGGCAGGTTAACCATAATTGGATAAACTTTTCATACATATGTGGATGCTTGACTGCCTGAAAGCAATTGCTGAATTCATCTGTATTTTGTTTTGGTTTTTTATTATTATTACTAAACTCCCTTTATCTTCCACAAACAGACCATACTCACCTGTCATTTTTTTCTCATCAAACAATCCAAGTACCAATAACCAAAGTTCTTTTTTAAAAAGCTTTTTATTTTCAAAACATATATATGAATACTTTTTTAACATTCACCCTTGCAAAACCTTGCAAATCAAATTGTTTTCCCTTTCTCCCTTCCACCAGCTTCCCTAGACAGCAAGTAATTCACTATAACATGTTCTTTTTATTTAAAAATAATCTACCTAAAAGAAAGGCTTGATTCATCACAAAACAAGTCATTTCCTTCTATCTTTAGCAAGAAACACAACAAAAATTAACAATATACCAACTTGAAAGTATCAATAAAAAAATTCAAAGCCTTAGTTTTGATTGCCAATTTCTTATTTATATTAGACCATTATATCTTAGCCCGCAGCTTCACAAAGGTTGATTGTTCATAGGAAAAGAGGTTTATTGGATTCTAAGCAGTTTCTCTCTCTCTCTCTCTCTCTCCCTCTCTCCCTCCTTCCTTCTCCCCTCCCCTCCTTCTTCTTTCCCTCTCATGCTCTCCCTTTCCAAGATGAGGGTCTAATAGGTAAGAAATTGCATGTAGTCATACATCCTGGGGCTCAAAAAAAAAAAAAATCACTGGGGAAGGTTTAGGTTTCCTAATGCAGTTCCACAGTAGAGACAGGCTCATAACTAATGGGAGGGATAAAATTAGTACCTGTTTGCTCTCCTTTCTTTCTGAACAAAGGGAGTTATTTCTGTGTTATGAGTTTGTAGAACACACAGGGATTAAGAGACCACACAACTCATTTCATTTGTGCCTGGGCTGAGGCAATGGACCTTGTTCCCCAGAAAGACTGGCATCTTTCTCTGCACAGTGGAATATTGCTTTGGACTTGGTTTCTCCTGCTTTCTGATGGTTAGAAACTTATCACTTTACTTTGCTCAAATAACTCTTTTTGGTTTGTGTTGCTAGAGCACAAAGGCACAATGCTAACAAGTTCAAAGAAATGGAGCTCAGAGACAAGCTGCCCAGTGATGGAAAAAGTACCATTCTTTGGGGTCTCCCAGCTTCTGCTTCCTGTGTGGAATAAAAAACAAGGAATGTTGCCACTGAGTCTCACTAGGTTACTACAGATTCCTGACTTGGAATGTCAGACACATTAGTAAATGACTTGATCTAGTAACACTACTGACATAATTCACACCACTGATGCAAAAAGCCAACTTTAGTGTTTGTCTTATGAAGAAGGAAGAAGGATGAGGAGGGGAAAAAAAGGGGTGGGGGAGAGAAAAAAGAACCAGAGGGAGTAGGGAAAAGCAGAGGACAGAATTTCCTTTTCAGGGAGGCTGTCAAATGGCTATGCAATAGTAGCAGGGCTGTAGGAGAACAGATATCTGCCTTTCTCTGGAGCCTGCAAGTATTTCTGCCATTCATGAAGCCAAAGGATGCCACACACATTCTGTTTGTTCAACATAAGCAAACAGATTGTAAACTGGCTGATAATTTTTGTACTGACAATGTCATTTACAGCTGTCAGCCTTTTGTCTAGCGTGTTTGCTTTATTCAAATATGAACCAAGTGGACCTCCCTTCCACCGCTTTCTTCTGCATTAAAATCACATCAATTCCCTTCCATTCTGTCTTATCTAAAATTCATTGGAGGCCAATCACTTGGATGAATGCTTTGTTGTTTCCATGGAGGCAAGAAGTCTAGTGTGGACTTCAGGGGATTAGGAAGTTTCAGATTTAAAGCCTTGAAGTGCACATTTCTTTCAGTCCTTTTTCTTTTGATTGCAAGAAAGACAGGAAATTTCAACATAATTTTATTTTCTAAACTAAAGAAGGAGAGAAAAAGCATTTTAATCTTTAACTATGCCTTGCCACCCAATCACTTGCTTTTATCTTCAAACCCTGATGTATTCCTCAGAATTTATTTATGGTCTTGGAGCACTGCATTGGCATGTATACCTTTTGAGAATCATGAATAGCAATTTTCTCCCCTTGTCTTGTATATATGAAATTCAGACTCTTCTTCAATTAGTTTGATTTGGATCCAGCTGCTTCCCAGGGTGCTGCCCATGGATCTCAAAGCATCCTTCTTTGTTAACAGAGGTCATGGCACTCTCTGTTAAATAATTCACATCAGACCGTCTGTCTGTCTGGAAGCAGCTGCAGATGTTGCCACTTTGTTAAGACACTACATGCACAACTTTAAAAATGAAGGTGCCACTGGGATGCAACACTATGTCTGTCCACGTGGGGATGAGGACTTTTAAAACTAACTTGCTTTAATTTCGGTAATGAATGTAATTTTTTTTTTTTTGAGCTCCTGCCAAAGGAATAAATTTACTTTCCAAGAGAGCAGTAACAACAAATGGTCTAGTTGCCAGAAGCAAAGGGAGAGATTTGGGAGTTAGATGAAGTAGTCACATTTCTCCTGCAGGCTTCATGAAGTCATTGTTCTATATGGCAAAACATTCTGCTTTTTTCTTATTCTATGAGCAGAAGTTAAATCTACAAGCACATTAGGAACTTTGAGACTTTGCTTGGGACTATGAGAAGGCAGAGCAATCTGCTGCTCTCATTTTAAAAGCAACTTCAATATAAGTAGATCCTCGCGGAAAATTTCCAACTTCGGGGGCCTTTTAGTATTTGCCTGATGACTATAAAAAGATAAGGATGGCAAGTACAGTTCCTCGTACTTTTATCTGTTAGATAATTGTGGGAAAAATCACTTAACTTCTCAGTTACCCCATCTACAAAATAGATCTGATGCAAATTTGCCTTAACTTGTCACAAATCAAGTCAACAAGCATTTATTAAGTACCTACTATGTGCTAAGTGCTTGGGATGTAATAGGATAAAAATAGCTGCTGCCCTCTCCAAGTGTCCACATTCTACTAGGGGAAATAATAAGCAAATAGCTATATGCAAAAATATATATACAAGAAAAACTGTAACTAAACTAGTTCGCAAATATAAATGTCGTATAAATAATGTTAATTATACTTGAGGAGCTCTTTAAGTTCTCTTTCAGCCTTAAAATTCACATTCTCTCATTTTTTTTCCAATCAAAAAGATTTTTGGAGTTTCTGCTCTATGCTGTTGGGCAATTAGTGACATAAGATGAACATATTAATTAAAAATATTTATTAAGTGCTTATTATGTGCTGAGCAGTATGAGTTTATAATCTAGTTCAAATTAGACAAAATTAATACATCAAATAACCGTAGTACTGGTATACATACATAGTATACATAGTATATAAACTATGGCTAATAGTATGGAAATAGTTAACTAAGAATTGGACATGATCAAAACATTCCCCGATAATGTCTAATGCCTTCATATAGCTCTTTACCTAAATTCTCTTTTGAAATTTACAACAATCTCTGTAGATATGTGGATAAGAATACTATATAAATGTAGTGTAAGTACTACAGGTATTATTATCATTTTATAGATGAAGAAATAGTCTAAGAGAAGTCAATACTTAATAAAAATAACTCATCTAATAAATGAGAAATGACTTGACACATTGCCTCATATACTTAGGAAGCTCATTTAATTTTTAAACTTCCCAGGGCTTTCATTAGATCTACGATCCTAAGCAAATCATTTAATTTCAGTCTGACTCAGTTTCCTAGTCTATAAAATGGGGATAATGCTAGGGCTAACTTGAAAGAAACAGATGAGATAATGGATGAGATAATATTGACAAAGCAATTTGCAATCCCTAAAATGCTCTGTAAATTTACCTCTTGCTCAAGAAGCTATATCCATGCACAGTGGCTGCACACTGGTAAAAATTGTCTCAGCAGGTGAACTAAACCAGGTAACTGACAGACCTCAAAATCATAGGTGAATTAGGGGAGTGTCTCCCCTAAATATGTGAAAACATGAAATAATTTGTTCCAGTGGTTATAAAAGCAGCTAAAACTGTGGAGCACATAGAATTTGGTCAGACACTGAAGAAAGCCAGGTTGCCTACTGCATTCTGTGCCATTGCCAGTCATCTTGACTTTTGTCTTGCCATTGGACTTCAGTGATTGAAAGAGGGAATGAGACAGATACAGTGCAACTTTATCTCACTTAAATTCAATTCATCTGCTAGTTAAGACATCATAGGTGATACAATTGCTCTTCAATAACAAAGGACAAACAACAAATACTATTATTAGTATTATCATTGAGAACTGAAAAAATATCTCTGTTGTTGATTTTAATTATACCAACAGTTTATTTGATGATTTTGTGATCTGACACTTTAATACAGTCTTCAAGGGACAATTTCTCTTACCATGAAAAATACTTTTAAATGATAACATTTTTAAAATGTTACTGGTGCATGCAATATCCAAATCATTATAATTTATTCTATGTGCTTGCAAATTCAACTCCATCTTTCATACTTGAACCAATTATTCCCAGCTCTATATCTCTACATTTACCACATCATTTCTCCTAAACTCAAGAATCTCATTGACAATCACTTACAGAATCTAAGATTACAAACTGAAGAACTTTATGGATTGTCCAATCCAATACCATTTTTTTTTTTAAGTTGAGGGAACTAAGACCCAAATAATCAATCTGCTAAATATCTTGGTAGCATAGTTAAGATGTGATACCAAGTTCTCTTACTCCAATTCCATGGGAATTTCTACTAATTTTCTGCTCTCTGCCTAAATGTCTCCTGGGTGCCCAAAACTAATAAAAAGGAAAAAAAAATAATTTGTTATCTCTTATGAAAATATATTCCTATTCCTTACTTCCCTTTAGCTCTTTGTGATACCATTAATTGCCAATCTCTATGTGCCAAAACTTGGTGCTATCTTGTGTGCTATTTTTACCTCCTCCTTCCTTCTGACTTCCAATTAGTTACCATCTATAATTGATTCTAAGCTATGAAATATTGTTTGAATCCATTTCTTCCTTTCTATTGCCATTTTCATGAAACTATTATAGAACCATATGACTATCTCCTATACTTGTTGTGATAATGTCCTAACTACTGTAATTATTAGGCTAATATTCCATACATACAGATATAATAATGCCACTTGTCTGCTCAGACTCCTTCAATGGCTTGCTACAACCTTCCATACAAAGTCCCATGGCATTCAAGAATTTCTTCAACTTATTATGTTGAACAACTCTGTCCCTATATTCTAGTAAATTTAAAATTCATATGCCTCATAAGCACATATTGCCTCCCCTAATTTATATCTCTAGCATGTTCTGCCTTTTCTTCCACATCCCTTTCCTCCCATCCAATCTCTCTACCTGTTGAAATACTCTGCAGTTCAACCACAATCTTTTCCATAAATTCTTCCTTTGATTCTTCTTTTTTCCCTTTCCCTTGTCACAAACATAAACTAACATTTGTATAGAACTCAAAATTTGTAAAGCTCTTCATATGTATTAAGTAATTTCACCTTCACATTAGAACTCTAAGAAAATAATTCAAACTTTTTGAAGGCAAATGTCTAGTTTTTTTGTTTTTGTTTTTGTTTTATTTATTCTTGTTTAAATCTTTGTATCTCTGGTGCTGAGATCATTGCTTTGCATCAATCATTGTAGGAACTTTTAAAAAAAGTTTATTTAACTGGATTGAATTAAGCAAAGATGATATTTTGTATTTTTAATGTTATCATCTAGCACAACTAACACAACATATCCCTTGACATTATTATTCCTATTTTTTTAGATTAGAAAATCAAAGCTAGGAAAAGATAAAAAATTTGCTTGGGGTCATTTCTTTGACTTAAGAAATCAGAACTCAAGTTTCTTGACTCTATAATCAAGAAGAAATAGTCTTTCTTTTTTCTCCTCTTCCATTTATCCCTTTATCTCTCTTTGTTGCAGTTATTCTATTCTATTTCATATTGTATAATTTCAAACTGTATAACAGCTAACATTCACTATATTTCACTGAGTGTTTTATATTTTATATGATTCAAGGATATGCTGCTAAGTGTTTAACAGCTGGTTCAGGAGCGGGGGGGGGGGGAATATATGTCTAACACACATCTTAGAGTACTTCTTTATCAGTGTCTTAAAACCAGGAAATTGATAAAAACAGTAAGTCAAGCTCTGATTTTATTTTGTTTTATTTATTTATTTTTTTTTGATCGAGGCAATTGGGGTTAAGTGACTTGTACAGTCACACAGGAGGAAGTCTTAAATGTGTGAGATTAGATTTGAACTCAGGTTTTCCTGACTTCAGGACTGGTACTCTATCCACTGTACCACCTAGCTGCCCCTCAAGCTCTGACTTTAAAATTTACTGATTTCTTTCTTTTCCTTCTCTTCCTTTTCTTCTTTTTTGGGTGTGGTGCTGGGGAGTTACCAAGATATTATGAAAAATTTTAACAATTGACTTTCGTAAGTCACTTTGAGTTGGCTATAACATACTCATTTGATCCCCACAATCCTGTAAGGTAAGTGCAATCATTATAACCCATTGTAGATTGTGGAAATGAGCATAAGAGACATTAAGTGATTCTCTGAGGAAGATAGGATTTGTCAGGTTTTCCTGATTTCACTTTAACCTTCTAACCAGCACTATCTATCCACTATATACTAAGATTTCAGGGAACAGGGACAGTAATTGTTTTATCTTTGTGTTTATTGCTTAGTAGATTATTTTCATGAGATTAATATTTAATAAATATTTATTGAATTGAGTTAAATTTAATTAAATCAGTATCATTATTAGAATCCAGGTTCCACATTAAGTAGGTATTTAAGAAATATTTGTTTCTGGAACATCACAGGAAAATTTTATGTAAACTTCATGGCATTCAAACTCATAATCTTCTTTGTCTTTTTAGAAGATGATTTGAAAACCCATCAAGTACCATTTCAAGAGTTCTTTAAAATGATCCAATACTTTTATTGACTGTACCAAGTATTTGGCGTATGAAAGATGTAGTCTTATACCAAGAATCTACTGAGCATATAAGCATATACTCATTGTTGAACTTTTAAATATGTATATTTGTATGTGTGTGTACATATGTGTGTATTTGTGTGTGTATCTATATGTATATATATATATATATATATACATATGTATGCATATGTACACAAAATGTGATCTCTGCTCAATTCAATTCAATCCAATTCAAAGAACAATTTTTAAGTGCTTACTATGTGAAATTCAAATGATAAGCTAGGAACTGGGACACTAGCATAAAAACTAAATAGTCTTTCCTTCAAAGAATTTCCATTCAAATACTTTCAAGATGCTTTCAATGGAGTTGAGGAGATAAGACTTGGAGACATAAAGCCAAAAAAGCAGTATAAGTCATGGGTGTGAGAGGAAGCTATCACTAGGGTGCCTTACATAGGATAATGCCATATTCAGACCCAAGGCAGAATGGATGTAAGAAAGGATTTCTAAGAATGTTAATGGGAAAACATGGCAGTATATACATTTAGAAACTTCTAAGAATTATCCAAAGTCAGTTTTCTATAAAGGTAGTTTTCTTCACTATAACATCTACCACTTATAGCATTTTTAAACTTTATTTGGCTGGAATTGTCTTTGTTAGTGTTTGCTTCTACAGAAGCTTCTTACAAGAAAAATCCTTATCCTGACTCTTGTATGTTCTTTTTTACCTTCTGCTTAACTAAGAATTAATTTTTAATGTTTCTAGTCTTCTCATCTCTAAAATAGGGATAATAATACCTGGCCTCCCACTGAAAGATTATATTTTTGAAGATAAGATAAGATAATTAACATAAATATATAGGGATGATGTTGAATGCCCTCCATCTTTTAAATTTCTTCCTTTCTTTCTCCACTATCCTCATTCAATCCCCTATCAGCAGGGCTAAGAAATCTCCTAAATGGTCTATCTGCTCTAGCTCATGTCCAAACCACCTCTCTACAACTGCCAAAATAATCTTCCCAGTTCAAAGGTATGACCATGTCATTCCCTTGCTTCAGATTAAGTGATTTTAATTGCTAATACAAACTCCTAAACTTGGCATTTTCAAATGCCTTTTCAAATCTGGCACGAGTCTATATTTTAAATTTTTCACATTATTCTCTTTTATGCACTTCCCATTTGGGCCAAATTATTGTGTTTTCTATTTTTCTAAACTGCCCACTCCATCTCCATTCTTCTCCAAGCTTTTGCACAGGATATTTCATATACCAAAAATGTTCAATTCCATCATCCCTTCAATCCCTAGCTTCTTTTCAAGTTCAACTTCCATATCATTTCATATAGTAAGCTTCTCTTAATCTCAGGGTTTTCTCTTCCTCAAATTATCTTGCATTTATTTATCCATGTCAATGTTTTATGTTTCCAGTATAATATGTTTCTTGAGCTAGAAACTTCTATTTTTTAATAGCATCTTTGTGCCCAAAGCATCTAAAAAGACAGTGCCTTATACAAATCAAGCACTTAAATGCTTGGTGAATTGAATTTCCTAAGCCTTATGCCAGTGAGTTATACATATCTATAAACCCTCCTGGACAGGCCTTGCCTACCTACTATTGAACTCTTTGTATAATGATCCACTTCCAAGCTATTTATGTTTTACATTAAAAGGATTCTTAAAGATGTAGGTGTAGAAGATTTTCTTCCCCTATCCCAACTGACAATTCACCCAGAAAAAGAAACCTTATCAAATTTGAGGCATAGATGAGGGAAACACATTCTCCAGACAATCAAGAATACAGAGTCAGTCATTAATAAGAGGAAACATTTCTAAAAGTAGGATCTCTTGGAAAAGAAAAAAAGAACTGGCTATAGACTCAAGAAAGAGCTAGTCCTCATAATTGAAAGTTTATTCTACCATATTCCATGAGAACATGAAATACATCAAGGACCTAAAATTCAGAAGTTGTGAGCTTCTTTGGCTACAAATTTGTGCAAAATGCTAAATGTGTGACTACTTTACCTGAAAAAACATATGGGTTTATGGGAGATTATAGCCCAGTTTTGTGGCTATTTTATTCATTAATCCCTCTTAGTAAAATATTTTTATCTGAATTATTACAATACATTGTTGTGGGAAAAACATTGGGGAGACTCATAAGCTTTAGTATCAAAAGTGCATATCCCTTTGAATTCAAGGTAATAGTGATCCTCTTGGGGAGTAAAGGTGTGAGTTCAAGGGAAAGTTGGAGAAGTATACTTATATTACTTGTCCTAAAGAACCCATTCCTGTATTTCAGAATAATCTACTTTAGGTAGAATTAAGAAGCACAGGTCTGTGTCATAGCATCCTGGCCTACAATATGCAGGTTCCTCATCCTAGTTACAGCTCTGTTCTGGTTCAGTAGGCACTTAATAAATGTTTGATGAATGAATGAATGATTGAATGTTAAATCTGTGGAAACCTGCCAATGTGTGTCCTAGGGACAATCACAAGCCAGGATCAACCTGACTCTGAATCAATACCACGAAGCCCCATAGCAATGGGTGCTAAATGTTCAAACATGGAGCAATAATTTGACCTTAAGAATCACCTTATAAGGAACCAGCATTTTATGGGATTATACATTACAAATAAATGCATTAATCATTACAGGAAGGTATCTCTACAAAAGTTCTCTGGAATATGAAACTGTCAGGCAGGGATTAAGGATGGATTAGCAGTTTATTTTGTGCTATTGAACTATGCCAATTTCAGTTTGTGGTTTGGAAGGTGTTTGGTTTTATTTATTTTTCTTTTGTTTCATTTAAATTATTGGGAACATTTTTTCCTTTTCTGTTAATTTGTTAGATTTCTATTAAAATTATCACAGGATAAGAGCTGACATTTATATAAAGCTTTGGAGTTTAAAAACCACTTATTACAAATATGATTATTTCCATGTTACAGAGAAGTTACTGAGGCTTTCTGTCCCACAATCCCTTAAGAAAGTGACAGAGAAACTATTTGAGCTTAATTTAGGGAATTCAGTGTTATTATATTTTTCAAATGATTCTTCTCTCTTCTTCTCCTGGAGTCTACTTCTAAAGCTATTTCATGACATTGCTACTGATTCAGAAAACTGAATAGTTTTGGGGTGAATAGAATAGTGATAGAATAGTTTTGGGGTGAATCAACAGACAGGGAATTCAGAACATAAGAATTCTGTTTCATGGTCTTGCCTATATTAAATAAGTTACTTAATTTCTGCAAAATAATGCCTATAGAAGAATATGGCTGTCAAGGGATCCTAAAAGGTCACATATGTAGAATGTAGAATGCAGTCAAAAATAGAGTTTCACTACATATGGAAAGTTCTCTATGAAGATGGAAGAAAATAGGTTTTTATGTTGTATCTGATTTATGCCACACCCTTAGTTGTTAAGGAGCTTAGGTGCTAGTATTTTCTCCATGTAATAGTTGAGGAAACTTTGGCACACAGAGCTTAAATAAACTAGTAATTGTTAGAGATTGGATTTTACTATAGGCCTAGTGCTCTATCCACTATGCCAAGCACTGCCACTATGATACCACTATTTTGCAAGTGGCACCATAAGCATGAAGGGACAACTGCAGGGAAAGAGTTATTCAAGGCATAATCTAGTCGGAACACTGCTACTTTTATCTTCTCTCACAAAGGGAATGGAAATTATATTGTTTATGAAGAATTTGTCCACAGAAACTTTCTATCCTGCTATAAAACATGCCCAGAGCTTTCAGGAATGAGCTTCTTGTTCATAACCTAAGACCTTCTTGCCTTTTTGATTTTTACTTGTTCCAAGGAGACAATGTTGTACAGCTAAAAGAATGACAGATATATACTTGGGCTAAAAGATGGGTCTTCCCATTTCTGTTGTAAGAACTTAAGTGAAAATGTTCACATTTCTGGGCTTCAGTGTTCTTAGATGTAAATGTGGGATGGAAATCACTAAAACAGTGGTAATGTTCCTTACATTGTGAAAGCCATGATCCTGAAAGACTAACATGATTTCCTCAAAGTGAATCTATAAATTCATTTAGATACTTATTTCTACATTGATCTCTCATTTGATGCTCATGATAGCTCTGTGACCTAAGAAACAAAGAAAGGTGAGGAAAACAGGTCATTAAAATGAACACAATATCTGCTGCTCCCACCACCACCACCACCATCACTATCACTACCATCACCATCTCCATCCCCATCACCACCATCACCACCATCACCACCACCATCAACATCTCCACCATCACCACTATCAGCACCACTACTACTACCATCACCATCACCACTACCACCACCACCACCACCACTATCACCATCACCATCACCACCATCACTACTACTACTACTAGTACTACTACTAATAATAATAATAGCAGTTATTATTATATCACTTTTAAATAGAGCTTTAGAGCTTAAAATATAATTATGCATCATGTGTATAATAAATTGTGTAATAGATCATTATGGATCATTAGCTCTCCTATTTCCTCTTCTTCCTGCCTCTCTGCTCACAACCCCCCTGCCATAAAAATAATTTCCATAACAGCAGAAATGACCAGAGGTTGGCAGGTGGCTCCCCACTCACTTCTTTCCAGAATTTTTAAGCATTCATTTATATTCTGCTTGCATAGCAAAGGAATAGCCCCAAAGTAATAGATGAGTAAAAAGCAAGGGGCCACTGGAAAAAAAAGTCTGGAAATGATAAATGAAATGTTTCATGTCAGCAACTGGAATTTTCTTGCAGAGCTTTAGTGTTTTGGCCTATTGACAGCATGATTTAATGTGGTGGTTGCTAGATGGGTTGACATGGCAACCGTAGAATATGTCGTAAATATCTGAGTTGTGGACATGAATGGTATGTTTGCATTGTATGTGAGGCATTGTATGACATGTGGCAGGCTGTTATCCCATCCAGTTGGCAATGTCTGGGAGTGATAGCAACATTTACAAGTTCTTTGGCTGAAACAACTGTCAGGTCACTTTTTGGCAAGTCCAGAACTGTGCATTGTATGTCTTTCTGAACTTTGGAGAAATTAAATTCAACATTTAATGGCAGTGTAAATTTTTCAGTTGAATTATGACCTTTGATACTTAATGCATTTTTTGCCATCTAGCTAATTCAATAATAGACTGATGTGAATGTTATTTAACATAGATTGGTTAGATTGGCATATGAATCAGGGTTATTGTTTCTGGAACATAAAATGAAAGAACTTTACTGACACTCTAGTCTAACCTGCAAACTTTATGAGGAGAATTTGGTCATTTGGACATTTTCTTTTCTTTAAAAAACTAAAACATTTGACAATCATATTTTTATTTTTATAGACATATCTATAAAATCTCCACTTTTGAGTATCATCAAAACTATGTGAGCTACATACTTTAGATATTACAATTTGCATTTCAGAAATGAGGAAACCAAAAGCCCAACAATTGTAAAGTGATTTGAGTGTGATCACATGGAGACTAAATGACAAAGCCAGAATGTGAATCCAGGTCTTCTTGAACATAAGTTTAATGAATTATCTGCTATGTTGTGCTGCCTTCCATTTGGGCAATTTCTTTTTCTTCTAAATTAAGTCATGAAGAGATGTATAATGTATAAATAGATACATCTGTAATGTATGTGTACACATATCATGTATTTATGCATATATAAATAATATATTGTGTTTGTCAAGTATATGTGTGCATATGTAATTATGTAAATGTGCAATGTATGCCATAAGGTAAGCTGAAAAAAAAAAAAAAGTATGGGACTGTAAGTAAAGGGACCTAGGTTTTCAGTTACTAGTCTTTCATTATTTAACTATGTGGCCTTGAGAAAGATATTTAATAGGATATATTTATAAAGACTTGCAAGATATATGTGTGTACCCATATGTGTTGCATTTTTATGCATTTTTGCTTTGTGCAGGTTATAGAGTCTTTTCTTCATATACTTAAATAGAGATTATACCTTCTTTCCCAGATCTGGAAGTGAAAAGAATCCAGATCACTCTCATCTCTAGTTATCATCAACTTCACTCCTATGGCCAATACAGAAAATTGAGTAATTGTTCTCCACCAAAGAAAGAGAAAGTTCTCTACAATTACAATTCTTTACGATTTTAACTATGTTTTATTAATTTGTTTGTTTTATAAACATTTATAGGTTAAGTGTAATTTCTTGAGAGATCACTTGTTAAAAAAGTAAAATAACTGAATAATACATAATATAGTAACTATACCTGAAAGTGCAAGAAATATTTCATATCTATAGTACCTTCTTCTCTCTCCTTTAAAAATATTGAAATCTATTTCTTCTCCTTCCCATTCCTTACCCCTACTGGGGAAATAGAAAAAGAAATATCTATGACAATTAAGCATAGTCAATGAAAACAAATCAAGACCAGAAGACTATTTAGAGTAACATTTATACGGTACTTTAAGGACCTGAGCAAGTGTATCATAGTAGATGGAGAAATGCCTTGAAGTTAGCAAGAACTAGGTTCAATTCTTGCCTGTGATGCATATTGATTGTGTGACTTTGAGCAGGTCATCTAACCTCAAAGTGCTCTAGGATATTCTCTAAGTCATTAAGTTTCAAAGAAGGTATAAAGCTGTACTAATAGACACAATTTCCTCATTTAAGTTCTTCTATACCAATAAAATCACTGGTCCAATGTTGTTATTATTTTATATATTATTCTCCTTGTTCCACTCAGTTCATTTTTTACTCATTTATAAAATTATTTAAATTATTCATTTTTCTTTTTGAAATTATGAATAGTTTATACAGTTCTGCTTCCTTTACTCTGCAACAATTCATATAAGTCTTTTGATGTCTTTTTTAACATCATTTATTTCCTTATTTCTTATAACACAAAATTACATTAAAAGTTATAGTATTTATGATCAATACAATAACCATACATTATTTCAGAGGACTGATGGATGATGAAGCATGCAATTTCAGAGAGGTGATAGATTTAGGGTGAGAAATATACACATTTACATATGCATACAATACACATATATAGAAATAAGCATGTATCTATGCATGATTACATAGTATACATATATACATATGTGTTATGTATGCACTTATACCTATATGGATGTATATGTTTGTGTAGTCATTAATGGGATTTGTTTTCATTGACTGTTCTTATTTGTTACAAGAAATAGACTTTTTTCTTCTTTTTTCCCAATAGCAATAAGAAAGAAGAAAGAAAAAAAAATAGATTTTGATATTTTTAAAGGAGAAGAGGACACATGGATTTGAAATATTTCATGCAGTTTCAGATATAGTCACTATAGTATGTATTATTCAGTTATTTTACTTTTGTAGCAAGTTTTATACTCATAAGTGTTTGTATGATAAACATGTTAAATTCATAATTTCTGTCTGAGTGGGTTGGCCAAGTATCATTTTTGTCCAATTTACATAAAAGGACACTAAATTTTAGGAAGTTTACTGAACTTCTCATAGTCCTCTAATTAGTAAGTTTAAGGGCAGTGTTTAAATCAGACTGTTTTTTACATGTTTTGCACTACACTATGATATCCACTCTGTTTTCTCATCTATAAATTAAGGATCTTAGATTAAACAAACATCAAGTTCCAGTTAAGAATTAAGATTATATTTTAAAGGTGTTAAAGGATAAGGCTGAATCAAAACAGGGTGAGATTTTTCATCATCATAAATTAAACCAATTTTCATGTTTGATAGCCCTTTCGGGACTTGCACTTCTGCATAATTAAGGCATAACATATGAGAACAAGAGAGTGATCAAGAAATAAACGGTACCAGAGAGATTTATGATATATTGACCTAAAGAAAATCAAGTATTAATTAGAAGTCAAGTAGTATTATAGTCCCATTTAGATCCTAGTGCTCTCAGAAGCTAGGGAGTGATCATGTGAGTTTGAATAATAATTCAGTCAATAAATGTTTATTAATCACTTACTATATGCCAGGTATTGCTAAAAGCTGGTGAAATAAAGAAAGATAAAAGATAATACTTGTTCTTAAGGAGCTCACAAATTAATGGAATAGACAACAGGCAAACATAAATATATTTATAAACAAACTATGTACAGGTTAATTGAAAATAATCAATAGAGAGAAGGCACTAGAATTAAGGAAGATGAGTAAAAGCTTTCTATTTAGAACATAAGGTTTTAACTGGTACTTGAAAGAAGTTAGGCAAGTCAGGAGATAGAAATGAAGATGTAGAATGCTCCAAATATATGGAAATGCCTGGAGTTTGGAGGAGTGTCTTGCTCAATCACTGGTTCAATACATACATTTATTGATATAAGATGTAAGAAGACTACAGAGATAGGAGAGAGTGCTCTGAAGAGCATTGAATACCAAAGATATGATTTTATATTTGATCCTAGAGGTGACATGGGGTAAAGAGTCACTAGAATTAATTGAGTTGGAAGAATGTGGTGACATAGTATATTCAGCACCAATATAGGGATTCAAGTTTTCCAAAGTGTTTTATGTAGCAATTGATTTGATCTTCAAAACAATCCTGGGAGTCAAACACTGTCATAATCCTTATTTTACAGAGAAGAAAATTGTTATGGACAGGTGTGTTGTGCTGTGGGGGCCACCTGCCAGTGAATGCTGGAGGTCTAACTCAGACCTGTAGAATGGATTTCTTTATGGGAGAGGATGATGATGACACAAGGAAACTGAGAGGCAGTTGCATTTTCTAACCCCTCTCCTCTTCTCTCTGCCTCCAATTTATTTCATTCCTACTCCACAAGCAACACTTGTGTCAGGTAAGGCTGCCCTGTAATTCCCTCAAGTGCCATAATCCATAGCTGCAGAGGCTCTCAGAGAATTGACCTGCCTCTTCACTTAGGCGTGGTCCTTAACACAAATGTTGAGTAACTTGCCCAGATTCATGCAACTAATAAAAGTTTGAATTAGTATTGAAATTCTAGTCTTCCTAACTCTAACTCTCAGTTCGTCTACTATGATTTCTAGCTGCTTTCCCTGATGATAAGACACGAGGAAGTGTTTTACATGTTTTTACATGTCTTTACATAAGACAAATAAGGGGTTTTTTTTGTTTCTTTGTTTTTAATAGTATTTTATTTTTTCCAATTACATGCAAAGACGATGTTCAATATTCATTTTTGAAAGATTTTGAATTCCAAATTTTCCTCCTTCCTCCCTTCTATCCCCCTCCTCAAAATAGCAAGCAATCTAATATAGATTATGCATATGCAATGATATAAACCATATTTCCACATTAGTTATGTGAAAGCATAAACAGAATAAAAGGCAAAAATATCTTTTTAAAAAGTGTAAATAGTCCATCAATCCTTTTTCTGGATGTGGATAGTATTTTCTAACATGAGTTTTTTGGAATGTCTTGGATCATCACATTGTAGAGAAGAGCTAAGCTAATCATAATTGATCATAGCACAAGATTTACTATTACTGTGCACTATGTTTTCCTGGTACTGCTCACTTCAATAAGCAGATGATAAGAGATATTGAAATGATTTCCACTTACAAAGTACAAATAACTACCTCCTGAAGAGTGTATGGTTTTGTGGGGTCAGGGAGTGTCTGATTTGTTCTTCAATGTCAATTCAGGAATAATAATTTGTCCTCTAGGAATGAGGAGCTAATATGCACACCTCAAACAAGAAATGAATGAAGAAATAATATGAACTGAAAAGTTACAAAAATGAAAAATTTAAGATATAAGTAATTGCTCTAAATAACTTTGATTTCTCTGATAGTTCAATCAAATTCAACAAACATTTATCAAATGCTTGCTATGTGAAAGACATTATGTTGGTTACAATGACAAAAAAAGAGACATCCTTAGCCCTCGATGGGATTTATATTCTAAGGAGGCAGTTAAATATACACAAGTAAATAAATATGAATTGTATACAAAGTAGTTTCAAGAGGGAAAACATGTTAACTAGTAGGGTAGATAAATCAGGGATTAAAAAATTAATTGTAGGCAAAGTTCAATTAAAAGTCTATTACAATTACAATATTTCAGGAAAGAAGTGATGAGTGGAGAGAAAAGAACACATGTGAAGGATATCATGAAGGTATGCTTGTCATGGTTTGCCAAGGAGACTACAATGAGGAATGAATTATTCAAAGGAAAAACAAATTTTTAAATAGGAAGGAGGCAAAGGAGGGCAAGAAAAAGGGAAAGGATAAGCGAATAGAAGGAAAGGAAACACATGATTATGAATCATATCAGTGAATGTAAGTGGATTGCAATCACCCATGAACCTGAAGAAGATAAGAAAGTAGATTCCCAAATATATGCTGTTTAGAAAAAAAAACATTTGAAATTGAAAAATACAGAGCTAAAATAGAAAGGTTTAAAGGAGTATCTATTGTGCTTCACCGGAAATAAAAAAGCTGGACTAGCCATCATAATCTCTTACAAGGCCACGACAAAAGAACTGGCACCAAGATGGTGGAGCAAAGCCTGCATTTTTGCTGAGTTCTCCCAATACACCCTTTCTGCAATAAATTTAATATGTATTCAAGTGAATTCTTAGTGGGAAATCTAACAAAAAAAATCCCAGTAAGTTATTTTTCCAGCCTAAAATATTTTCTAAAAAAAGAAAAAGAGGACCTTTGACACTGTAAAAGGGACAAGTTAGGAATACAATATAGCAAAAGCAGCATTTTCTGTACTTTGGTATCTTTGTCACCCATTACCAAGTACTTGATTTCAATTCCAAAATGAATAGAAGAGTGGTATTGAGAGAGCAGAGGCCCTACTTATGTGAAGACCGGAGCACCAACAAGGAAGGTAAAGACCAGATGTCTCCCCAAATCACATAACTTTAGAAATATCAAAAATTTACAGGCTCCGCATTGAGGTGTGAAAACAGCAGATCATAAAACATAAAAATTGAATTCAGTTATTACTTCCAATCCCTGAGATAAGCAGAGCCCAACATTAAATAAAATCCAAAGTCAAAGCTACCAAAAAATGAACAAGTAAGAAAAATATAATCTGACTATGAAAAACTATGTTAACACAAAAACTCAAGACACTTATTCAAAAGAAGATTATGATTTGAATATACCTAGAAGCAAGGATTCTAAGAAAAATGAAAGCCCCAAAAGAATTTCTCGAAGTGCTAAAGAAATAAATAAAAAAGCAAAATAAAATTTTAATCAAATAAGAACAGCAGAAGGAAAATGGGAAAATAAATGAAAGGTATGGAAGAAAATTATGAAAAGAAAATTAATAGTTTGATAAAAGCAGTCTACTACTAATGATAACAACTTCAAAAATAAGACTTGATCACATGGCAGAAGATGCACATTACAATAGTGAAGAAAATAACTACTTGAAAATTGAATTGGTCAAGTGATATTAAGAAACAATAAAACAAATTCAAAAGAATGGGAAATAAAAGAAGAAAATAGAAATATGTGGCAGGAAAGAAACTGACTTTTAAAATAAATCAAAGAGAAATAATTTAAGAATTATTTGACCACTTGGAAGTTATGATCATAAGAAAATCCTTGACATCAATTTCAAGAAATCATAAAGGAAAATTATTAAGGTATCTTAGAGGATAAAGAAGAAATTGACAGAATCTACTAATCATCTCCTAAGAGAAATCTTAAAATGAGAACTCCCAAGAATACTATAAGGCTGAATTCCTTAGCTACCAAGTTAAGGAGAAAATATTTTTGCAAGCAAACAGAAATAAACAATTTAAAAACCATGGAACCACAGGCAGACACACATAAGATTTAGTAGCTACTACTATAAAAGCATGGAGAGGTGGGGATATAAAATTCTGAAAGGCAAATGAGCTAGGATTATTTTTATTATAGCTTTTTATTTACAAGATATAAGCATGGGTAACTTTTCAGCATTGACAATTGCAAAACCTTTTGTTCCAATTTTTCCCCTCCTTCTCCCCACCCCCTCCTCCAGATGGCAAGTTGACCAATACATGTTAAATGTGTTAAAGTATAAGTTAAATACAATATATGTATACATGTCCATAGTTATTTTGCTCTACAAAAAGAATCGGACTTTGAAATAGTGTACAATTAATCTGTGAAAGAAATCAAAAATGCAGGCGGACAAAAATAGAGGGACTGGGAATTCTATGTAGTGGTTCATAGTCATCTCCCAGAGTTCTTTCACTGGGTGTAGCTGGTTGAGTTCATTACTGCTTTATTGGAACTGATTTGGTTCATCTCATTGTAGAAGAGGGCCACATCCATCAAAATTGATCATCATATAGTATTGCTTTTGAAGTATATAATGATCTCCTGGTCCTGATGAGGTAGGATTATAAACAAGAAAAGCCAACCTAACTAAACTTAATATAACCTATATAGAATAATGGATATTTAATGAAATAGAGAACTTTCAAATCATCCTGAGGAAAAAACAAGCACTAAATAGGAAATTTAACATTCAAAAAGAAGATTTAAGAAGAGCAAAAACAACCAACAACAAAAGCATTTAACATGAATTAGAAGTCATAAAGGACTTATGGTTAAATAGTTTTCATTCCCAAATGGGAAGATAATAATGTAATCCTTTAGAAATTTATTATCATTACAGCATTTAGGAATCTAACTAGACACAGTATAGAAGCATGAGTCTATGATGTTGGGATGATTTCAAAATAAAACTGAAAAGGTTAAAAAGAGGTAAACACTAAGAGAATAGAGAGAAAAATGAGAAAAAAAACCTATTTCACATTAAAGAGATATACAAGGAAATTTTTTCCTCTTGAGGCAATTGGGGTTAAGTGACTTGCCCAGGTCACACATCTACAAAGTGTTAAGTGTCTGAGGTCATATTTGAACTCAGGTCCTCTTATCTTCAGGGCTGGTGCTCTACTCATTAAGCCACCTCTCTGCCCTCAAATAAATATTTTTTACAATGAAAGGGAAAATGATAAGGGAGTTAACAATGCTTGAATCTCACTCTTATCTGAAATTATTCAAAGAGAGAAAATATAACTATATACAAAAACGTGGATATAGAAATTATTCTTATTCAAAAGAAATGTAATAGAGGAAGAGGTTAACAAAAGAGGATAAAAGAGAGTGTAGATTAAGAGAGGTGCAGTCAGAAGCAAAAGACACATTTGAGGAAGGTACAAGGTAAAGAGAAAAGAGAATAAAAAGAAGAGGAGGGTATGAAGGGAAATACAAGGGAGCACATGGATTGATGAAAAATCAAGAAGACTTGGGTCAGAACAGGGGTCCTCTTGCTTCAAAACAACAAGATGTAAAGAAAGACCTGGGGCCAGGGAGTAACCCATGTGAAATATAATAAGCACCTCCAGCCAGCTCTGCAGAAACACCAAGTGGGGAGCTCTGGGGCCGGTTGAGTTCAGCTGGAGCCACAGTAGGAACCATGGAAATTTTCACCTCTTGGACTGTGTACAGAGTTGAGGGTCCAAGTCTGGGAAGACAGAGGGAAATTCTGCTGATTAGGAATGTCAAGCCCAGCTGTGAATATTAATTCAATATTAATTGAAACATAAATATTAAAATAAAAGGAAAATAAATAATTTAATCCCAAAGCATGAAAGGCTCAAAAAATAAATCCTAGAAATCATCAGTATTTATTAAAATAATAAATAATATGAAACAACATAAGAAAAATTGTCAGATGTGGGCCTGGGCAAAAAACAACTAGCACCTGGTGAGCAGACATAATGGAGCAAGGATCCTGCTGGCTGCTCACACTTATAGGAAAGTGGAACTTTTGATTTGGAATTCCAGTTCAGAAGGTAGAGCTGAATGAAGCTAAAGACATCATGTCCTCCACCCCATAACTAAAGATGCTTACACTAATATTTCTCATTAAAAAGAATGAATTGTCAAAGAAAAAAGACACTAACTATAGAAACTTACCAGAGGAATAGAAAAGACCAGGGTTCATCTTCAGAAAAAGACACTGAAGGTAAAAAAAAGCTACTTCTATCCCAAAATGTGACATTAAATGGCTCCCTGCCTAGAGAGAATTTATGGAACTCAGAAAAGATTTTAAAATAAAATAAGAGACATAGAGGAAAAACTAAAAAATAAATATAAATAAATAAAATAAAAACATCCAAGAAAAACAAGAAGATTATGAGGAAAAAAGTTAGCCAACTGCCAAAAAAGAGTCTTAAAGATGAAAATAACTCTGAGTATTAGAATTGAGCAAGGGAAAACCAGTGAAGATATGGATCAAAAATAACAAAACAGCATACAAAGAATGAAAAAAAATAGAATAGAATGTGAAGCATCTTATAAGAAAAACAGCAGATTTAAAGAAAAGGTCATGAAGAGAAAATTTAAGAATAATTGGACTATCTGAAAGTTGTGAACAAAAAAAAAAAAAAAGAACTTTGACACAATAATGCAAGAAATAAATCAAGAAAATTGTCCTGGGGTAATACATAATGAAAGTACAAACAGACCAAAAAAACCCCACTGATCACCACTTCAAAGAGATTTTTTTTGTGGAAAACATATAGCAATATTATTGGCAAATTTCAAAACCCCCAGCTCAAAGGAAAAATGTTTACAACAAAAAAAGAAAATACAATTCAAAAATACTGGAGCTACAATTAGAATTGTATAGAATTTATCAGCAGCCACAATAAAAGACCACATGTCCTGGAATCTTATATACCAGCAATCAAAAGAACTAGGTCTCCAGCCAAAAATGCCATATTCAGCAAAATTATGGACAATATTAAATGAAAAAATGGATATTCAGTGAACTTGCAGATTTTCAGGACTTTCAACCAAACCTGAACTCAATAAAAAAATTTAATATATAAGAACCAATATCAAAGATTAATTTCAAGGAACTTAACATGGACAAATAGTTTATGATTTTTACATGGAAATGTATGCCATGTTTTAAGATTGACATCAGTAATTGGGTGGCTCAAAAGAAAAATTAGGGCAGAAATCAGTATGATCTGACTTTAAAAACCAAAGCTTCCTAGAAAAAGGTAAAAATAGTAATTATACAAATGAAGTACAGAGGAAGAATAGACAGAGCGGTATTAGAGTGGGAGAAGGACTCATACTTCTGAAAACCTAAGAATGGGTTAAATTGCCACTACTACATATATGCCATGTAGAGTATAGCACCCACCAAAATCTACAACAAAATAAGGAGAAAGGGAGGGATCCCAAAGAGTGGGAAAAGAACACGAAGGAGGGAGGAATCTATGTCGGGGGGAGGGTAAGCAATAGCAAGATGGTATATTTAAAGAACCCTCAAAGAATATACTTAAAAAAAAAAAACTAGTTGAAAGAAAAAACAAATTTAATGAAGTTATCTGATATAAAACAAATCCACACAAATTATTAGCATTTCTATGGTATAAAAATACTTGAGAGTCTACCTGACAAAACGCAAATAGGAAATATTTAAATGCTTTTACAATACATTCTTTACAGAAATAAAAGTATCTAAATAATTGAAGAAATATCAACTGCTCATGAGTAGGCTGAGCTAATATAATCAAAATGACAGGACTGCTTAATTTATTTGTTCGATACCCTACCAATCAATCTACCAATGAACTACTTTAGAGAAGAGAAAAAATGTCAAAATGCATCTTGGAAGAAACAGTCAAGAGTATAAAAGGAATTGAAAATAAAATTAAGCAAGGGCACCTGAGAGTACCAGATCTCATATTATATTACAAGGCAATAATTATACAAACAATTTGGTATTGAATAAGTTGATCAATAGAATAGATTAGGTATACAATATAGAGAAGAAATGAACATAGTTGCCTAGTGTTTGACAAACCCCCAAACCCTGGCTATTGGAGCAAGTACTTTCTATTTGACAGAAAGTGTTGGGAAACCATCTATCACTATTTCACACTGTTTACCTAATAAGGTCAAACTAAGTATTTGATTTAGACAAAAACAGTAATGTAAGCAAATTAGAAGGTGATCAAAAAAATTATCTTTGAGATTTTTGGATAAGGAAAAAGTTCATGACCAAACAAAAGTTAAAGAGATTCCAAAGGTGTAAAATGGATAATTTTGATTATATAAAATTTCAAAAGGTTTTGCACAATCAAAATCAATGCAGACAAAATGAGGGGGGAAGGAGTAGGAAACTAGGGAAAGATTTTTTTTTTAATTTTTACATCAAGTTCCTCTGATAAAGATGTAATTTCTCAAATGTATAGGAAATTTAATAGAAATTAATAAAATCTGTTCAATTGATAAATGGTAAAGTATCTAAATAGGCACTTTTTAGAAGTAGTAAAAACTATCAAAATTATATTAAAATACTCTAAATTACTAATAAATAAATGAAAGTTAAAATAACTTTGAAGTACCACCTTACATTGAGCAGATTGGCTAAGACAATTAAAAAGGAAAATGGCAAATGCTGGAAAAGATATGGGCAAATAGGCACACCAATGCATTGTTGGTTGAAATCTAGACTAAAGAGTGAAAGGAGCAAAATCAGAGAAAACAATTAATACAATAAAAACAAAATTGTAAAAATGAACTTTGAAGTCTTTAAAAATCCTGATCAACCCAACAGCCAATCACATTTTCAAAGGACTCATGATAAAATATATTATCCTTCTCAAGATACAGAGATTGTTGATTCTGAATACAAACTGAAACACATGTCTTTGGACATATGTAATAAGGACATTTGTTTTACTTGTTAAAATTATTTGTAACAAGGAGCAGCTAGAAAGTGAAGTGGAAAGAGTGCTGGCCCTGAAGTCAGGAGGACAGGAGTTCAAATCCAGGCTCAAACACTTAATACTCTTCCGGTTAAGATGGCGGAGAGGAGGCTCACAGTTGCATAAGCTCCGCGCTTTCTCTCACTATCCACTTCATTACAAGCCTCTGAATCAATGCTTGACTGAAAAAAACCCACAAATAGTTACCAAGAGAAGCCATCCTTGAGATCCGCCAAGAAAGGTCTGTCTTTACTGGAGGGCTGGGGCAGTTTTAGATCGGGCGCAGGCTGAGGGCAGCGGCAGTGAGAGCACGGGAGCAGACTGGAGAGGGGGTGGGGAGTGATCGTAGCCGTCTCTGCGGGGAGAGCTTCGCTACAGGTTTGGAACCTGCAGCAAGTCAACAGCCCAGCAGAGAAGCTAAAAACACCGGGGCTGAAGAACACAACCGCAAACAGCTGGAGTCTCTCAGGACCTGGCCGCCCCCCCTTCCCCCCCCTCAGTGACTCAGCAGCTTTGGGATCTCAGAGCGCAGGAGCAGCACAGTCCTGCTAGTGCCTCACTGCTGCCCCCTGCAGTCTGTAGAGGAAGCTCGATAACATACCCAACCCCTCCCCCAAAGAAAGACTCCAGTTTTTTCTGTTTTTCTTTGGTAGTTTGTCTCTGATTAATAGACAGAATGAGCAAGAAGCTGAAGAGGACTTTAACCCTTGACAGCTTCTATACAGATAGAGAGCAGACTCTAAATCCTGAGGAGACTAAAAACAGGCAGTCCCCAGGTGATTCCCCAAAGGAGGAGATCGTCTGTTCCTCAGCACAGATGAACCTCATAGAAGTGATTAAAAAGGCTCTCACAAGGGAGCTAGAAGAAAAATGGGAAAAGAGTCTGGAGAAAGTTAAAGAGAGAGTGGATAAAGAAGTAAAATCCTTGAAAAATAGGATTAGTGAACTGGAAACAGAAAACAGCTCTCTAAAAAACAAAATTGGCGAAATGGAAAAAAATTCCACAGAACAAAAGAACTCAATTGGACAATTAGAAAAAGATTTTAAAAAGTGAGTGAAGAGAATACTTCACTGAAAATCAGAATTGAACAAGTGGAATTGAATGACTCGAGGAGACAAGAAGAATCAGTCAAGCAAATCCAAAAAAATCAAACAATGGAGAAAAATGTGAAATACCTTCTGGGGAAGACAACAGACCTGGAAAACAGATCCAGGAGAGACAATCTGAGAATCATTGGACTCCCAGAAAAACATGATGAAAAAAAGAGCCTGGACACTGTCTTCCAGGAAATTATCAAAGAGAACTGCCCAGAAGTCATAGGAACAGAGGAAAAAATAAACATTGAAAGGATTCATCGATCACCCACTGAAAGGGATCCTAAAATCAAAACACCAAGGAATATAGTGGCCAAATGCCAGAACCCTCAGATGAAAGAAAAAATATTGCAAGCGGCTAGAAAAACCCAATTCAAGTATCAAGGAGCCACAATAAGGATCACCCAGGATCTGGCAGCATCCACATTAAAAGATCGAAGGGCCTGGAATATGATATTCCGAAAGGCTAAGGATCTTGGTATGCAACCAAAAATAACTTACCCAGCGAGAATGAGCATCTTTTTCCAGGGAAGAAGATGGATATTCAACGAAGTAAGCGAATTCCATCTATTTCTGATGAAAAAACCAGAACTTAACAAAAAGTTTGATCTACAAATATAGAACTCAAGAGAAATCTAAAAAGGTAAAGATTAATCTTGGGAACTATATTTTGACTATATAGATGTATAAAGAATACATGTATACCTTGTTCTAGAAATTGATGTGGAAAGGACATTGTACCAGAAAAAGGGTAAAGTGGGGGTAGTACATCTCATGAAGAGGCATAGGAAACCTATTATATCTGAGAGAAAGAATGGAGGGGGATGAATATAGTGGGTATCTTACTGCCTTCAGAATTGGCTTTAAGTGAAAAATCTTAAGACATATTCAATCTATGGTGAAACTTCTCCCATCTCATTGAAAAGTGAGAAGGGAAAAGTGAAAGGGAAGGAATAAGCTAAGCGGAAGGGAATACGGGAACTGGGAGGGAAAGGGGTAAGATAGGGGGAGGAACTCTAAGGCGGGGGGAGGGACACTAAAAAGGGAGGGCTGTGAGAAGCAAGGGGTGCTCACAAGCTTAATACTTGGAAGGGGGGGAAAGGGGAAAGAAGGGAGGAAAGCATAAACCGGGGTTAACAAGATGGCAAGTAATACAGAATTGGTCATTCTAACCATAAACGTGAACGGGGTAAACTCCCCCATAAAGAGGAAGCGGTTAGCAGAATGGATTAAAAGCCAGAATCCTACAATATGTTGTTTACAGGAAACACACCTGAAGCGGGGAGATACATGCAGGTTAAAGGTAAAAGGTTGGAGCAAAATCTACTATGCTTCAGGTGAAGTCAAAAAAGCAGGGGTAGCCATCCTGATCTCAGATCAAGCTAAAGCAAAAATTGACCTAATTAAAAGAGATAAGGAAGGACACTATATCTTGCTAAAGGGTAGCATGGATAATGAAGCACTATCTATATTAAACATATATGCACCAAGTGGGGTAGCATCTAAATTCTTAAAAGAGAAACTAAGAGAGCTGCAAGAAGAAATAGACAGTAAAACTATAATAGTGGGAGATCTTAACCTTGCACTCTCAGAATTAGATAAATCAAACCAGAAAATAAATAAGAAAGAAGTCAAAGAGGTAAACAGAATACTAGAAAAGCTAGATATGATAGATCTCTGGAGAAAATGTAATGGAGACAGAAAGGAATACACTTTCTTTTCAGCAGTTCATGGAACCTATACAAAAATTGACCATATATTAGGACATAAAAACCTCAAACTCAAATGTAGTAAGGCAGAAATAGTAAATGCATCCTTTTCAGACCACGATGCAATGAAAATTACATTCAACAAAAAAGCAGGGGAAGTAGACCAAAAAATAATTGGAAACTAAATAATCTCATACTAAAGAATGATTGGGTAAAACAGCAAATCATAGACATAATTAATAACTTCACCCAAGAAAACGATAATAATGAGACATCATACCAAAATGTATGGGATGCAGCCAAAGCGGTAATAAGGGGAAATTTCATATCTCTAGAGGCCTATTTGTATAAAATAGAGAAAGAGAAGGTCAATGAATTGGGTTTGCAATTAAAAATGCTAGAAAAGGAACAAATTAAAAACCCCCAGTCAAACACTAAACTTGAAATTCTAAAAGTAAAAGGTGAGATCAATAAAATTGAAAGTAAAAAAACTATTGAATTGATTAATAAAACTAAGAGTTGGTTCTATGAAAAAACCAACAAAATAGACAAACCCTTAGTAAATCTGATTAAAAAAAGGAAAGAGGAAAATCAAATTGTTAGTCTTAAAAATGAAAAGGGAGAACTCACCACTAACGAAGAGGAAATTAGAGCAATAATTAGGAGTTACTTTGCCCAACTTTATGCCAATAAATTCGACAACTTAAATGAAATAGAAAAATACCTCCAAAAATACAGCTTGCCCAAACTAACAGAGGAAGAAGTAAATATCCTAAACAGTCCCATCTCAGAAAAAGAAATAGAACAAACTATCAATCAACTCCCTAAGAAAAAATCCCCAGGACCAGATGGATTTACATGTGAATTCTACCAAACATTTAAAGAACAATTAACTCCAATGTTATATAAACTATTTGAAAAAATAGGGATTGAAGGAGTCCTACCAAACTCCTTTTATGACACAGATATGGTACTGATACCTAAACCAGGTAGGCTGAAAACAGAGAAAGAAAATTATAGACCAATCTCCCTAATGAATATTGATGCTAAAATCTTAAATAAAATATTAGCAAAAAGATTACAGAAAATTGTCACCAGGATAATACACTTTGACCAAGTAGGATTTATACCAGGAATGCAGGGCTGGTTCAATATTAGGAAAACTATTAGCATAATTGACTATATCAATAACCAAACAAACAAAAACCACATGATCATCTCAATAGATGCAGAAAAAGCATTTGATAAAATCCAACATCCATTCCTAATAAAAACACTTGAGAGCATAGGAATAAATGGACTTTTCCTTAAAATAGTCAGGAGCATATATTTAAAACCATCAGTAAGCATCATATGCAATGGGGAAAAACTGGAACCTTTCCCAGTAAGATCTGGAGTGAAGCAAGGTTGCCCACTATCACCATTATTATTTAATATCGTATTAGAAACACTAGCCTCGGCAATAAGAGTCGAGAAAGATATAAAAGGAATTAGAGTAGGCAATGAGGAAACCAAACTATCACTCTTTGCAGATGATATGATGGTATACCTAGAGAACCCCAGAGATTCTACCAAAAAGCTATTGGAAATAATTCATAATTTTAGCAAAGTAGCTGGCTACAAAATAAATCCCCATAAATCCTCAGCATTTTTATACATCACCAACAAAACCCAACAGCAAGAGATACAAAGAGAAATTCCATTCAGAATAACTGTTGATACCATAAAATATTTGGGAATCTATCTACCAAAGGAAAGTCAGGAATTATATGAGCAAAATTATAAAAAAGTCTCCACACAAATAAAGTCAGACTTAAATAATTGGAAAAATATTAAGTGCTCTTGGATCGGCCGAGCGAACATAATAAAGATGACAATACTCCCTAAACTAATCTATTTATTTAGTGCTATACCAATCAGACTTCCAAGAAAATATTTTATTGATCTAGAAAAAATAACAACAAAATTCATATGGAACAATAAAAAGTCGAGAATCTCAAGGGAATTAATGAAAAAAAAATCAAATGAAGGTGGCCTAGCTGTACCTGATCTAAAATTATATTATAAAGCAGCAGTCACCAAAACCATTTGGTATTGGCTAAGAAATAGATTAGTGGATCAGTGGAAAAGGCTAGGCTCACAAGACAGAATAGTCAATTATAGCAATCTAGTGTTTGACAAACCCAAAGCCCCTAACTTCTGGGAAAAGAATTCATTATTTGATAAAAACTGCTGGGATAATTGGAAATTAGTATGGCAGAAATTAGGCATGGACCCACACTTAACACCATATACCAAGATAAGATCAAAATGGGTCTATGACCTAGGCATAAAGAACGAGACTATAAATAAATTAGAGGAACATAGAATAGTTTATCTCTCAGACTTGTGGAGGAGAAAGAAATTTGTGACCAAAGATGAACTAGAGACCATTACTGATCACAGAATAGAAAATTTCGATTACATCAAATTAAAAAGCCTTTGTACAAATAAAACTAATGCAAACAAGATTAGAAGGGAAGCAACAAACTGGGAAAACATTTTCACAGTTAAAGGTTCTGATAAAGGCCTCATTTCCAAAATATATAGAGAACTGACTCAAATTTATAAGAAATCAAGCCATTCTCCAATTGATAAATGGTCAAAGGATATGAACAGACAATTTTCAGAGGATGAGATTGAAACTATTACCACTCATATGAAAGAGTGTTCCAAATCATTATTGATCAGAGAAATGCAAATTAAGACAACTCTGAGATACCACTACACACCTGTCAGATTGGCTAAGATGACAGGAAAAAATAATGATGAATGTTGGAGGGGATGCGGGAAAACTGGGACACTAATGCATTGTTGGTGGAGTTGTGAACGAATCCAACCATTCTGGAGAGCAATCTGGAATTATGCCCAAAAAATTATCAAAATGTGCATATCCTTTGATCCAGCAGTGTTTCTATTGGGCTTATATCCCAAAGAAATACTAAAGAAGGGAAAGGGACCTGTATGTGCCAAAATGTTTGTAGCAGCCCTGTTTGTAGTGGCTAGAAACTGGAAAATGAATGGATGCCCATCAATTGGAGAATGGCTGGGTAAATTGTGGTATATGAATGTTATGGAATATTATTGTTCTGTAAGAAATGACCAGCAGGATGAATACAGAGAGGCTTGGAGAGACCTACATGAACTGATGCTAAGTGAAATGAGCAGAACCAGGAGATCATTATACACTTCGACAACGATATTGTATGAGGACATATTTTGATGGAAGTGGATTTCTTTGACAAAGAGACCTGAGTTTCAATTGATAAATGACGGACAAAAGCAGCTACACCCAAAGAAAGAACACTGGGAAACGAATGTGAACTATCTGCATTTTTGTTTTTCTTCCCGGATTATTTATACCTTCTGAATCCAATTCTCCCTACGCAACAAGAGAACTGTTCGGTTCTGCAAACATATATTGTATCTAGGATATACTGCAACATATCCAACATATAGAGGACTGCTTGCCATCTAGGAGAGGGGGTGAAGGGAGGGAGGGGAAAAAAAATCGGAACAGAAATGAGTGTCAATATAATGTAATTATTAAATAAAAAATTAAAAAAAAAAAAAAGAAGTGATACAAGAACAAACTCAAAAAAAAAAAAAAAAAAAAAAAACACTTAATACTTCTAGCTGTGTGATCCTTGGGCAAGTCACTTAGTGAGTATCCATACTCAAAACCTTTCTGATTTAGCAGGTGGGACTGCTGAGACTTTCACTCTACTGTTATATAATATAAGAACCCAAGATGGAAACACTCCTTCTGTGAAGCAATACGAGTGAAAGCCTTTAACAAAATAAAAGAAAAAAAAATGGATACAGAAATAGAGGAGTGAAGGATAGAAAATGGAGAAAGGTAAGAAAGTGACAGATGATTTGTTGTGGGAATTTTGTATTGTTATTAAATTTTTCAAATAATAATTATAAATGTATTTCCATTGGTTTGTTGTCATGGTGTTCTTCAGGCAAGAAAAACTTGTAATAATTTTGTCTGCAGACAAAAAAAGGTTTTGAAGAGGGGTTGGCCATGGTAGAAAGTTCAGTCTGCAGACTGAACACATCAGAAATGGATGAAAGGATAGAGTGGGAAAAAATCCTGGTCCAAAAGAGTGGACACATGGGATCTGGGATTGACTCAATGAACTCTTAGCTTACGGCCCAAATGTTCTGTTTTCTCTTTATAGTTTGCTCCAGACTAAAAGTAAGTGTAGGTCAAATAAAGGTGGGGGACCAATTTTGATGTAAGATGATTTATGTCCTGACTCCAGGACTATCTGAGCAACTGAAGTGAGGCAAGTAGTTTCTGCTTCAGTATACTTCATTTCTGTATAGATGTAATGGAGGATCTTGACATCATTTTCAGCAGATACCTGGCCTGTTTTTAATATCTGTGCTTATGTTTTATTTTAGATATACCTATTTAAGAAAAACTGAATCAAGAAGAATGAAGTGGAAGGAGCATGAATAGAGAGAGGGAGGAAGAATAAATGAACAATTTTAATTAGAAAGGGGGAAAATCCCAGACCATGAATATTGATGTTGAGCCAATTAGGAGCTAGGTGAGGAGAGAAATTTCTGTTGCTTGTTTTGATTTATGAAGTTACTTTAATAAGGGTACAAGATTATAATAGGAGGGGTTCAGTCTTTAAGGGACTTCCATTCATGTGGTACTCATTTCTGAAAGGGGAAAAAAGAATGTACATCTTTCAGCAAATTTATTCTTTGGACGGATCACCTCAAACCGCTGTTCTACTTAGTTAATTTTCTTTATTAGAGTCTTACCCAAATACTACTAAAGAAAGAAAGAAGCACAGAATATGCATTAAAAGGACCTATTTAATCTATTTAATTGAATTTGACAAGTTCATGATGTTCTTCTAGCAAGTCGGGTTCAAAGCAACTATATCAGAAAGACTTAGTCAAAACCTTTTTTGAAAAAAAAAACAAACCTTTTTTGGTCTACAGATACTATTTTCAAGGGTTAAATAATTTCCATTTATTCATCAATCATTTATTAAAATCCATTATGAAAGTTAAGAGGGCTACGGAGATGAACAGGATAGCATAAACTAGTGTATTATTGGTTATAAAATGAGTAAAGTGTTAGTTAACCCTCCCTATGTGCCACCTTTGAATCTTAACTGGCATTTTTTAAAGACACAATCCTTTCATTAAAAATGATTCTAAATTACAAATACTAAGGTTGTTCCAATGAAGTACAATCCTAAAAGAAATAATGATAATTTAAAGTCAGTCTCCCAGTAAATTTCTGGTGAAACTAAAGTAAATGTGTGTCACTACATGATTCATTTTAGCCCACAAGTTCAACTGTGGAAATAAATTACTTCTTACTGAATCAATGAATAGAAAAGAATGGTAGAATGCAGATTTTTGTTTTAGAATGCAAAAAAAAAATTAAATAATCCCACCATCTCTTTTTGGATTTGATTTTTGTTATATTTCAGTAATTTTAATTTTAAATAGAATTTTTATTTTTTAAGACTACCCTTATATATGTTAATCATTACCTAGGTTTAGAATCCTTACAGTGTCCTTGTGAATTACCTAAAAACTCCTCCCTTGATAATAACATAGTCTTTTGTTTTCCATCTACCTGACACCTTATTAATAATCAAATGATAGATTATGGTTCATGTGACAGACTGGAATTGAAAACTGGATTGATAGTATGAGTCAGAGAATTAAAGAAGTTAAAAAAGAAGCAACCCAGAAAAGAAATAAAAAGGAAAAGATACTTATCTCCATATTTAATTTCAAGATTATACTCTTTAGGACAAGAAAATTAAAAATAAATAAAATATAACCTGTCACAAGTGTCTAAGGAATGCTTAATTCCTTCTCTTCTTTCCCATAAATAGTGTTACAATAAACAAGGAGGGGGAAAGCAGATTAGGGACTGAGAAATGTTGTTTATAATTTGGGTCAGAAGAGGCCCAAAGCATCATTAAGTCCAATATAATAATAGTAATAATAATAATAATAATAATAATAATGACAATAATTGGTATCGATTATATTTTAATTTTGCAAATTGCTTCATGCGTTAGCAATTCAATCCCAATAACAATAAATGTTATATCCACTTCACAAGATGAGGAAACTAAGGTTTAGAGAAGTTAAAAAAACAAAGAACTTAGACAAATCATGTCCATGTTTACATGATTAGTGTCAAAAGCATATTAACTATCTTCTGTTTATTTCATTTTCCTCATGAATACAATGAAAACCAACTAAATGAGCACTAAGGTAATTTTCATTATTTAAAAATTATTATTTTATTGTTTACTTTAAACTTAGGTATATTATTTTTAACCATAATATTTTCATTATCATCTTCATTGTCATCATCTCCAAAAAGCCTTTCTATAGTGCTTTATTATGAAGTAACAGCACCAACAAAGAATGACAGTAAAAACTTTGAATATACAGCTCTCTTAGAGAAATAGGCATTGTATAGAAATATGAATTTTCTTAGTTAAGCATCAAGGCTTTTTTTTTCTTCTTCAATGTTAACTATTGTAAGAGGATTTTTTTTTTTTTAATGTGTGACCCAAGGCAAATCACTTAACCTCTTAGTGTCCCATGCAATTTTCTCAAGAATACACTGCAGAATTAGTTACATCAATCAGAATGTGTAAATCCAGTTTCGTATCACAATGAAATCACAAGTAAACATATTTATATGTATAGTGGATTAATATGTGCATATATGCATGTAAATTTGAAAATATACTAAACATAATTTATCAAGATCAATACATATTATTGAGATATATTCCTTTGAAATTTAGGGGTAAAGTTAGATGAAGATAGCTTGACTAAGATAAAATAAGAAACAGAAGTGATTATGCTGCTGGAAGTATACTTTGAACTACCTATTCAAAAGGAGGAAATGGATAATGAGTTTTTCAAACATTATAATGAAGTCAAGGAGGCATGAAACAGTCATAATTAGGGCCTTCATCTATGTGAATGTGGATATCTGTTTTTTTCTTTCTTCTAAGAGCTAAGAAATTGATAAATTCTTGACTTTCCTTGATAATTTCAGTTTTCAAAAGGTAGAAAAACTGATAAGAGAAACCACTATTCTGAAATGATTTTGATCAAGTAGATCCTGGTTTTGAAAATCGAAATATGGAAACATCAGATCATGCCAGGTTAAAAATTTATGGTGGATAAAGAAAATAAGTTTGGTCATAGTATTTTACATATGTATTCTATATTTTGGAAGAGCATAATTCTGAAAATTAAGGGGAAAATACTTGTTGGATCCTAACATCATTCAGGTATATATTGGAAAATATGGCCAATAAGATCTCTTCTAACTCTGTGAGTCCATGAAATAACAAAGAAGGAAGGGAGGGAGGAAGGAAAGAAGGAAGGGAGGAAGGAAGGGAGGAAGGAAAGAAGGAAGGAAGGAAGGAAGGAAGGAGAGAAAGAGAGGGAAGGAGGAAAAAGAGGGGAGGGAGGGAGGGAGGAAGGGAAAAGGGGGGAAGGAGGGAGGGAGGGACGGAGAAATAGAGGGAAGAATGAAGGGAGGGAAAGAGGAAGGGAGAAAAGAAGGAATTGAACAAAAAAAATCAAAATAGTATGCTTCAGTCTGTATTCAGAGAATATTAGTTTTTCTTTTCTGGATTAGGATAGCATTTTTCATCATGATATTACCTTGGATCGTTATATTGAAGACAATAGCAAAGTCATTCTTAGTTTATCATTGTACAATATTTCTGTGACTGTGTACAGTGCTCTCCTGGTTCTTCTTACTTTACTTTGTATCAGTTCACATGTCAGGTTTTTCTGAAATCACCCTTACCTCATAATAGAAGGATGAGAAATTTTTAAGAATGAAAACCTGCATTTAGCTGTTTTCAACCACGAGGTGATTCAAGGTAGTTCCAATAGACTTATAATAGAAAGAACCATCCATAGTCAGAGAAAGAACTATGGAGACAGAATATGGATCAAAGAATAGTATTCTCATCTTTTGTTAGTGTTAGCTTTTGTTTTTACTTTCTTGTGCTTTTCTCCCTTTGTTCTGATTTTTCTTGTGTAGAATAATGAACATGTAAATATATTTAGAAGAATTGTACATCTTTAACCTAAATTGGATTGCTTGCTGTCTTGAAGGGGGGAAGGGAAAAACCATAATACAAGATTTTACAAAGATGAATGTTGAAAACTATCTTTGCATGTATTTTTAAAAATAAAAGGCTGTTATTAAAATAAAATAATAATTGTTAATAATTAAAAATAAAAAGAATGAAAACTTGGTAACTACAAACACAAATTATTTAAATAAAAAACTTTTAAAATTCACTAGCTAAAGAAAACAATTTGAACACAAAATGAATTCATTAAAAAAAAATTATAACATGGAAGGAAGGACAAATAACAAAATAAGGCAGAAACATGCCTTAATTTTGCCAGAATATATAGTAGAAGCTAAAGCCTAGACAAACTAAGGCTCACAAAAAAGTGCTATGGAGTTCTAAAGGAAACTTTTAAACTACATTGAGAAACATGAAAAAATAAATTGAAATATTCCTTAGAAGATATAATGAGTTAAAAAGAGAAGACAAAGCTACAATCCACACACACACACACACACACACACAAAAAAAAGCTACTCAACTTTTATTTTGCTTTTTTTCTTCAAATTTATAACATATTTGGTTTTGATTTCTGTAAAATTCTAGATTATTTTAAAACAAATTGTATTGGTATCTTTTATTGGCACATTTGTACTATATTCCGTTTTTCATCCCCTTCCAGAAAATCATCCCTTATATGATAAATAAGGAAAGCTAAAAGAAAGAAAAATTGAGTTAAGCAGTAAATTAAACAAGTTTGATGTTATATGCCAGGCTTCATACCCATGGTCTCTAACATCTTCAAAGAAATGGGGATGGGAGGAAAGAAGCATCATCTAATATCTCTTGTTTAAAGACACTCTTTTTCATTGTAGTTTTAGAATTTCAGTTACTTTGTTGCTGTTTTCCCCCCAGTACATTGTTGAAGTCCTTTTGAATATTATTTTCCTAGTCTGTCTTACTTCACTTTGCATCAATTCATATATGTCTTACTATACTGCTTGTGTATTCAACATGCCAATCATTTTGTATAAAATAATCATTTACCACAAATTATTTAGCCATTAAACAAACAATGGGAATCTGTTTTGCTTCACCTTCTTTGCTACCTCAAAAAGTGTTGCTATAAATATTTTGGTGTATATATGTTCTGGTTTTTTTCCCCATTGACCTCATTGGATTATATGAATAACAGGGGGATCTCTGAGTAAAAAGAATATGAATATTTTAATCACTCACTTAGTATAATATCTGGAAAGCATTATAAAGAAATGGTTTGTGAGCACTTACATAAAGAAATCAATACTCACTGTGAGCCAACCTTAGAATAAATCAGCCCAGATAAACTATATTTCCTCTTCTGTCAATTACACCAAAGTTATCTATTTCTGTTTCAGCATGGCAGTTGATCAAATATCTTATAGTGGACAAATGGAGAACTATATAGTAGATAGTAAAATTAGGTAGATCAAGAATTTGTTAAATTATTTTACCAAAAGTATGTCGTATGTCAATTAATGAATTATGTTAGTTCTCTTGGCCCATTGTTTTTCAACATTTTCATAAGTGACTTTGATGAAGTTGCACAAGTATTAAGCTTATCAGTTTCTTGATGACAACAAACTAGACGTGATATATTTTACACATTCAGCTAAAGATTCAGCCACACCCCCCAGCACTTGTGACTGATTAGAACAACCTTAATGAAACAAATTTCAATATGATAAATTTAAAATAGAATGTAAAGTTTTGACCACAAGAGATCAATTTCACCAATACAATATGTGGGAGACATCAGTTTCTACCAAGGAAATCTAAAGAGTTTTAATGGAATGCAAACTCATTGTGAATCAACAGTATAGAATGGCAGCTAAAAAGACAATGGGCTTATGGGCTGCATTAATCTTGAATGAAGGATATCCCAATCTTGTCTCCTCAAATCAGAACACTTTTGATGTATTTAATCCTATACATGTTACTTTTAACATAAATTATATTTTCCAATTGCATGTAGATAACATGTTCAACATTCATTTTCATAAGATTTTGAGTTCTATATTTTTCTCCCTCCCTCTCTCCTGTGTTCTCCTTTCCTTTCAGAATTCTGGTTAGTATTAGTTTGGCTGCCTAAAGCATCTAATTCTTCTTCCTTCTAATTTGCATGTGGAAACCAGATGGAAAATCTTGTCAGAACTTTGTATAAAAAAATTGTGACTGGACTCTGCTTGAAGTCTTCTCTCTTTTTTTTTTTTTTAATTTTTTTTTAATTTTTTTTTAATTTTTTATTTAATAATTACATTATATTGACACTCGTTTGTGTTCCGATTTTTTCCCCCCTCCCTCCCTCCACCCCCTCCCCTAGATGGCAAGCAGTCCTTTATATGTTGGATATGTTGCAGTATATCCTAGATACAATATATGTTTGCAGAACCGAACAGTTCTCTTGTTTCTGCTTGAAGTCTTAAGGTGCTCTCCTATGGGCAAAATAGATAATTTTTATTTTTTTTTTTTTAGTCTTATATCATTTATTTTTCTTTTCTTTTCCTTTTTCTTTTTTTTTTAATAATTTTTTATTGATAGAACGCATGCCAGGGTAATTTTTACAGCATTATCCCTTGCATTCATTTCTGTTCCGATTTTACCCCTCCCTCCCTCCACCCCTTCCCCGAGATGGCAAGAGTCCTTTACATGTTGAATGGGTTGCAGTATATCCTAGATACAATATATGTGTGCAGAACCAAACAGTTTTCTTGTTGCACAGGGAGTATTGGATTCAGAAGGTATAAATAACCCGGGAGGAAAAACATAAATGCAAGCAGTTTATATTCATTTCCAGTATTCTTTCTCTGGGTGTAGCTGCTTCTGTCCATCTTTGATCAATTAAGGCTCTCTTTATCGAAGAGATCCACTTCCATCAGAAAACATCCTCATACAGTATCGTTGTTGAGAGGTATATAATGATCTCCTGGTTCTGCTCATTTCACTCAGCATCAGTTCATGTAAATCTCGCCAGTCCTCTCTGTATTCATCCTGCTGGTCGTTCCTTACAGAACAATAATATTCCATAATGTTCATATACCACAATTTACTCAACCATTCTCCAACTGATGGACATCCTTTCATTTTCCAGCTTCTAGCCACTACAAACAGGGCTGCCACAAACATTTTGACACATACAGATCCCTTTCCTTTCTTTAGTATCTCTTTGGGGTATAAGCCCAGTAGAAACACTGCTGGATCAAAGGGTATGCACAGCTTGATAACTTTTTGAGCATAGTTCCAAATTGCTCTCCAGAATGGCTGGATGTGTTCACAATTCCACCAACAATGTATCAGTGTCCCTGTTTTCCCACATCCCCTCCAACATTCCCCATTATCTTTCCCTGTCATTCTAGCCAATCTGACAGGTGTGTAGTGGTATCTCAGAGTTGTCTTAATTTGCATTTCTCTGATTAATAATGATTTGGAGCATATTTTCATATGTTTATAAATAGTTTCAATTTCTTCGTCTGAGAATTGTCTGTTCACATCCTTTGACCATTTATCAATTGGAGAATGGTTTGATTTCTTATAGATTAGGGTCAGTTCTCTATATATTTTGGAAATGAGGCCTTTATCAGAACCTTTGATTGTAAAAATGTTTTCCCAGTTTATTTTTTCCCTTCTAATCTTGTTTGCATTTGTTTTGTTTGTACAAAAACTTTTCAGTTTGATATAATCAAAATTTTCTATGTTGTGGTCAATAGTGATCTCTAGTTCTTCTTTGGTCATAAATTCCTCCCTCTTCCACAGGTCTGACAGGTAAACTATCCTATGCTCTTCCAATAATAGATAATTTTTATATGTGGACTTAGTAACATCCATTTTCACCAACTCTTTTAAGATTTGCTTTGACTTGCTTCCTAGTTTTAAGTTTTTTTCCAAATAGGTGAAGCTGTCAGATGACAAAAGTGATTACAAAATTTGCAGTCTTACCCTCTGATTCCAAATTTCTGGAAGGATATTATAAGATGACCAGCAGATACCATGTTTTATGTAAACTTTTCCAATGAAAGATAAGTTTCTTGAAATCAGGAACTATCTCATTTTTGCCTTTGCATGTCTGTCTCCTAGTACAATATCTGATAAAGAATTAGTGCTCAAAAATGCTTAATGATTGACTGAAATTTGTAGTTTCCCTAAAGTCTGGCATAGTGTTCTGCACATGATAAATTATGTAATCGGTAGATTAGATTGAGTTGAATATCTGATCTTCCTTATTGGAGCACAAGGGGGGAAACAAGTGTGTCCATATGTGCTTGTCATAGTTTTACATTGGTTGAATATTTTGGTGGCCGTTTTACCTATTTTCTAAATCATGTGTGGAGTCAGTTTCCTGAACAGCAACAAGCAGATTCTTAATATATTAATAAGCAGTTAGTCTTTAATATCTTTTGCTCTCCATTTTTCTTTCTTTGTTTAAACCCGTCTCCCTTTTTACCAATAAAATAACTCTCACTTTCCTTGCAGCAGTCTTGTGAAGAACAAAGCATATTGTTTGTAGATAGGAAACTCAGAATCAGAAGGATAGAGTAATTTGTTCAATGAAACATAACTTATAAGTGCTAGAATAAGAATAGTAACTAGGACTTCTGCCTCTGAGTTCAGATAGAAATTAAATGAGTTTAAGTGATTTCTCCTACTTCATTCAGGATGAAGGATAGCATAACATGGTATATAGCAGATTGAACTTACAATCAAGAAAACCTAGGTTCATGTACTTCCTCTAACTCAAACTAGTAATGTAACCATGAATAAATTGCTTAACCCTTTAATGCTCTCATTGGGTCTCTAAGGTAGACACAAGTTATATGACATTAGTTAATAAACATTCTACATAGGTGGTTATTTATACCAATATAGTTGTAATTTGAGATTTTTTTTTAAATTAGCAAAACAGTATTAGAGGTTTAAACTAGAATTTAAATACCCTATCTAAGACTATAGTAGCAATTTGTAGATTGATTAAAGGAAAAATGAGAGTAAGAACCCAAAATATTCAGGTCTCTAAATTCAGTAGCTGATTGATGACTCTCTAATTTTCCTTGAATAGTATAAATCTCGTATCCAATTTGTTGGCTATTGGACTTTTTTTGAGGTGGGGAGAGAGTATATTTCTCTTCTCCTATGTGAATGAATTCTTGTTGATTTTATGTCCCCAGCTCACCAATTCAGCATATATAACTGACAGAGAAAAATGGATGCCTTGGTAGCAATTTTAAAAGCCCAAGTTATGTGTCTGGGAGGAGGACCTTGTCCCATTAGTAACTCTTCTCTAAAAATATCCTTCCCCCCCACACCTTTCTCTTTTCTTTCATCTTTTTGTTTTCTTTTCTTCTTTCTTGTTTTTTTTTTTTTTCTTTGCTTCCTTTTTTTTTTTTTTTTTTTTGATTGAGCATATAACTATTCTCACTCCTCTTTGTGCTTTGGTCATTTCAATGACTTCTCAATTTTATAAAAGAAAAGTTGGCTTTTCATATAAATTCACGTGAACTTATCAGTATTAATAAACAAACAAATGACTCAGTAGCCTGGGTCAAATTCTTTGCTATTTTGTAAAATTTAAATGTTAACCCTTTATTTCAATGTTGGTTATTTACACAAATTGTCAGTCCTATTGATCTGTTATATGGCTAGGGGCTTCAGTGATGTTGAATCATAACACTCTAAATTTTAACTTCTCAAAGTAAATGGGGAGGAGAAGGATAGTTATCTGGGTGGGAAGGACTGTCCAGCATTGTTAAGAATAAAATAGACCTGCTGGGTTTTTGTATGCATAAATAGGACACTTATCTTTAAGGGATATGGAAAAAAAAAATCAAAACCAGTAAGATCTGATTGGGAAGCTTGCAAAGGAGATCAGAATTCAGACCAAATGTCCCACCCTGGGGTCTCCCAAGCTTCATCTTTTGTGTCCCTTCTAAGGGCTTTGGAAGGATCACAGACCCCATCCTAGTGCTGTTTGCTTTGGGAACAATCAGTAATGTATGAATAATAATGCTACCCTCTGACCATGACTAATTGAATTGCAGCATGCTGTGGAGGCGGAGAGGAAGCTTTGCTGGCTGCTAGTCTATCTATCAAGCTTGTTTTTTAAGGAGTCCTAGACAATGATTGATGCTGATGTGTTTTCCAACAAGGATCCTTGAGCACCTAATAGCAGGGGTATGAACCTGCATGCAGAATTTCTATTAAACTGAGATTTTTAAAAGAAGCAAATATCAAACAGGCAAAAGACTAGTCCAGCTCCTAAAAGGCAAAAGGTTAAGCAGATTGTACTTTAGCCAACAAACTTTTTTTTTTTTTTATAAAAGACACAAAAAATAAAAAATAAAATCCAGTCTTTGTCACAAAGGCAATGATATTATGTTAGATGGCAGGAGTTGACTCTACTAATACCATGAGCTTTATAAGGCCTTTACCTGGCATATTTTGTATTCTTCCATTTGTATTCTTGGATGCTCTGAGAAGTAAACATGAAAGATGACTTCATCTATGCTATTCACATTATAATTATTACTAATTAAAAATTTTTTATTTGGCCTCTTTCCTGATGTATCTATCCAAATTGATAATTAAGAGTGCTGCAAAATGCATGTATTCTTATTGAAGAAGATGCCTTAATGAAGGCAGCAGTTAAATAGGAAGGAGAAATGAGGTCCACCAATTAGTTAAATGTGGTGTCTATGGTCACGGCTATAATCCAACAGAGAAGCATACTAGACATGTAACATTCAGCCAGCTCTGGCTGTCTCAGATTTATTGACACAGCAGCACCATGCTGGGGGCTAAGATCCAGAATTTCTGTCCTGGCTGCCATCACAGCATGAAGATGACCCCTAGCAAATTAGGCCAACCTAAGCGTATGCTTTCACATCTGGTTCATCATGCTTATATAGACACAGTTTAAGTTTTCCAATTAGGGGGTTTCTCTTTGCAGCCAGCCTGGTCCATGTCCCAGACTGGCATATTCACATCAGAACTTTCCATGGGACAAGTGTTCCTATTACCAATTTGGCCAGACAGAGTCCCAGAAGTTGCTAAATATAAGTTATTTGATCATTTTCATAGAGATGTGCACACATCTTGAATTGGTTTAGAACTTGGAAACCCAGAAGTTACAAGATGGATCTCACACTTCATGTCCATTTGGAAATCATACCTAACTAGTCTTTCTGATATATGATGAGAGGTATTTTGCGTTCTTCTGGTGATGCTCTGAGAAATAAACATAGTATATGATTTTATTATGCTAGTCACATTGTTATTACAAACTCTTTTAAATTATTATTTTTTAATATAAAGGTGAAAACAACTTTAAGTAGACCATGAAAATCAATACTGAACACAATTCTCAAGAAAGTGCTTCCTTCTAGGCAAAGGCTAAAAAAGAAGGCAAAAGGGGGTTCTGAATATTTTTGGTTTTACTTTTAAAGATTCAGAAAGAAGGTGGGAAAAGAAATAAAATAATGTATCTGGACTTAGAGGACCTGGAGTTGAAGTTTTACTCTGCTACTTGCATGACCTTTGCATGTATGATCTTTCACAAGTTACTTTATCATTCCAGCCATCAAATGAGGGATAAGGTTGGACTAAATGGTTACTAAAGTCCCTTTCCAAACTAAATCTCTGTTTCTTTCATTTTTAAATTTTTATTAAAAAAAAAAAAGTCAGAGCAAAGATGACCTTATTTAAGGCAAATCTTTCATTTTAGAAATGAGAAAACTAAAACAGATTAATGAATTGTCTAAAGTCTAACTGGCCTGTGCTTAACTTGGGATCTTATGATTCAAAATGCAGCAGCAGGCTTTACTGTGGTAGCATGCTTCCTCTCAAAAGAAATTTCCTTTTCTTCAAATAGGTATTAGTTTAAAACACAGGCTATGGAACATTATTCTAAACTTAAAAATAAGAATCATTTCTCAGAATAGTCTACTTCCTAGCCCCACTTGACCAAGAGAGTATCATAATATCCGATGAAAATAGTATTCTCCTACTCTTATCTATTATCTCTGATGAGAAATATTTTTCAAATCTCCCAAATCCTCACTGCTCTAGTGTATGAGTCTCTCTTTCTCTATTTATAAGCTTAACCTACTAAGCTAGCAATATGACCACCCTTCAGCAGGACACACTCCTTAGGTTAAAATATTCCACCTAAAATCCCTTTGCTCTTTCTTAGCTTATAGTCATTGGCACATTCTTGTGCTTTGAATAACAAACAAAAGGAAAGGGGGTAATTTAGGAACCTGCATAAGGAAGAAAGTAAAATGTTTAAATAACATTTTAAAATGTTTAAATCTTCTTTTTGAAAATTTATAAAACAAATATTCTGAATGCTGCCCCAAAAAGCATATTCTGTCCTTAACAATGCAGTGGGACTCATTAATTAATAATAAGATGGAGATTTGGGTTTACTTTCTCTATATATTATATAAAGTCTTCTGTCAATGGCCAGGAAGGAACTGCTTATGAAGCTATACTATGTTTCCAAGTGAGCCTAATGAGGTAAAGATACTATACACTAGTAGAGTTATATTGACTTTGAAAACAACCTATTAGCATTAACTATGTTCTTTTATATTTATATTCATTTTTAAAAATGTTTCCCAATTACATTTTAAAATCTGGTTTGAATTACCCTTAGGTGTGATGGATTGCATAGTGGCCTGTAGGTCATATTTGATCCCTTGGCTACACCCTAGCAGTTAGGTGGTACAATGGATAGAACACTGGGCTTGAAATCAGGAACACATGAGTTCAAATCTGGCCTCATTTATTAGCTATGTGATCCTGTATAATTCACTTAGCCCTCTTTGCCTCAATTCCTCATCCAGTAAAATGGCAAACTATTTTAGTATCATTGCCAAGGAAATGCCAAAAATCAGATTGTGAATTGTCAGACATAATTGACTAGCAATAAGTATACCCCTTACTTAGAGGGTTCTCTCCTGATTCCCAAATTTTAAGATCTCTAGTTTTATATGCTAGGTCTAAGAATGGTTTTATGTTTTCAAATAAGTTAATTGATAACAGTTTAATTAAATTCAAGAAATACGAACAGACAAGAGCTTTTTAACTAAGCAGATTGCCCAAAAGGATATTCACAGATGTACTTTTCCTTTTTCCCTTTCCAATCACCAAAATCCAGCCCATTCAACTTTGATCCAAAATACTCTCTAACAACCTCAGTCGTTCATAAGTCTATATCAGGTCAAATGCCTTTACTATCCCCCATTTTTGATATTTTATGTTAAGAAACTATGTATCGGTAATCAATCAATCAAGTATTTATGAAATATCTATTAAGTGGCCTCCACTGTACTAGGAGCTAAAAAAAAAACAGAATGGTCTATCATATAAAGTGGTATTTTTATATACACATGGGAGACTTTCTTCCAATGATATCAGGCATCTGTGAATGCTGTAACACTACATTTTCTGAAGAACTGAAATTAAACATTACCTTAAGAATCACAGAAAGGAATATGGTGTGAATGAAGAGGCTTTAATATATTACATTTAAAGCATCAAATGAAAATCAATGAAAAAGATGTCCACAGACAAATAGCATAGAGTGCCTGCCCTGCACTCAGTAGCATGTGAGTTCAAATCTCAGACACATACTAGCTGTGTGACTCTGGGCAAGTTACTTAACACTGTTTGCCTCATTCCTCATCTGTAAAATGTGCTAGACAAAGAAATGGCAAATCACTCTAGCATCTACCAAAAAAATTCCAGATAGGACCACAAAAAGCTGGACATGATTTATATGACTCAACAACAATCTAAAAATAATATAAAAAATGAAGATCAGTCAAGACAATTAGCTCATCTGATGTAAAGTAGTGATAAGCTATACTGGGCATAAATAAAATAAGTCTATCAGAAATGTACATCATGACTAAAGAGAAATTCCAGCAAAAGGATTTCCAATAGTTATATGTGGAGTTTTTTGTTTGTTTTTGTAATATGTGCTTTTAAAAAAAAAAAGTATACTTCTCCCTTTGGTTCTACATACACTGATGGGAGAGGGTTGTCATAAAATTTGGGGGTAATTTTTTTTGCATCAACCCTTACTGTACATTACTTTATTAAATAATTTTCTAAAAGATAGTTTAGTAATCACCAAAAATTAATGCTAAAGGGTAAGAACATTCACAAATAATCACACTGGAAAGGCATATATACACCCTTCCAAAGCATCAGGTCTAACCTTGCAACTTTAAAGAAATCCAGAGGTCTTTTTCTGGGACCTTACTTGTCAGTGAGCATAGATGTTGGGAAAGTAGCTATAGAGCCTGTGCTATAAAATAATGCTGAGAGTGAAAGAAAATTGATAACTGCACATGTGCTTTATTGGTATTCTTGAAATGTCAGGAGAATTTTTAAAAGGCCAACAACATGTTGGGAGGATCCCTTTTGGCAAATTTATAGAAGATTATAAGCAACTGTCACAGAAATGTTAGATACTAAATTAAAGAGAATATCCAGATCAATGAAATTATAGATCTAATTGAATTTAAAACAGCATTATCACTTTAAAACTTTGTGTTTGTATATTTGTGTATTAAGAAGCAGGTGAAAGATATTCTCGACACTATGTAACTATCTACTCTAGCTAAATTTAGAGTACTTATTTGGATTGGTTTACTCAACTCACTTGTAGAAGCTGAATTCTCTACCATCCTGGCTTGCATGAATATTCCCATTCCATGCACTCTCCATAACTTATCTCCCCAGTAAAATTTCCACAGGGAAATCATCATCTGCCTTTATGTTTATTTGTTTGTTTTTTGAAGTCAGATAGACTAGCTTTGTTTATCATCCCAATTGGTCTTGCATTTATATTGCAGAGAAATTCAAAAGTATAGCAAGGAAAATACTTTTTTAAAGAATCTTTTTGTTTCTTCATAATTCCATGTTTGGGATTGAATTTGGGAGGGGGAGAGAAAGGGAAACAAACAGAAATGAATGTGCATTTTAGTAGCAGTTATTTTAACTTTTAAAAACAGAGAGCATAAGAATATATATGCCTATTATATATATTTATATATATATATATAGGTAAGTAAGTACTATGTACTACCTACCAAAGCAATCTGGGAGAATTCCTGTGAAAACTAAGTAGATATATCAAAGATATCAGGCCAGTCTTTCAGACAAGCACCTACAAAAAGTGCAGGCTACCCTCCTGCCTTTTGGAAACCCTCTAACCTCAGTGGCCTTATAGGATCACCAAAATCAAAATCAACTTACTCCCCCTAGATTTGCTCTTCTTTTCATTTTGATCAGTTATTTTGGCTCTTCAGTCTTGACAGTCATTTTTGCTATTTTCCTTTCCATCACTGTTTGTATCACATCACATACAGTTAAGTCTTGTTTTATTTTTTTTTCTATTCCAGCTGCTGCAATTTTGGCAAAGCTCTTCTTACTTTTCACCCAGACTACTACAATAAGGACCTCAATAGTCTGTCTGCCTTCAGTTACTCCTCCATTAATCTGTCCTGAATAGTGTTTCATTTTTAATCTTCCCTAAAACATGTCACCTTCCTACTTAAGTTATAGTTCAGCCAGGAAGAATAGTGGTACATACCTATCATCTCAGCTACCCAGGAGGCTGAAGCTGGTAGATCTCTTAGAATCAGCTCAAGAATTCTGAGCTTCAGTGAGTCATAGAGACAGATGTCAACATTAGGATTTAGCATCGATATAGTGAAGCTGCGGGCACTGGCAGGCAAATAGGTTGCCTAAGGAGAGCTAAAGTGGCTCATTTTGGAAATGGAGCAAGTCAAAGTTCCCATGTTACTCACTAGTAGGATTGGGTCCTTACCAACATTTCTAACATGGCCAAGATAAGAAGAACCCATCCATTAAAAAATATTCTGTAATTCATGTGTTCTTTTCATTATCCTCCAAACACGGCAGTGCTCAAATCTGCTATTTATTCCCTTTGTTGTTACCCCATCTACATTATATTCTTGACTCTTTTCCAATAATCTAAAACCTTTATTTTAACAATGTCAAATTTTTTCTCTTTCAAGAAAACTTTTTAAAATAAAACCTAAGATGCCAATCATCTTTTCCTTTTCTAATTTCTTTTAGAAATAAGATGATAATTCCACTGAACTCTGGCCTAATCAGATAAGATTCTGAGCAGAGTTTCCTATTTGAATATCACACTGAAGGAAAACCATTAAATAGGTGGAGAGTCTGAGTTTTATTTTGCCCAAGGGGACAAAATTATGAACAATAGGAGAGGGTTACAAAGAAACATATTTGGGTTTGATGTTAGTAAACTCAGGATGTTTTCAACTTCCATTCACACATGTAGGCTATTTTCAGAGGGCAACTATTAAGGCTTTTCTCAGTTCTAGGGAGAAATCCTGTTAAAGGTTCTTTTTTACTACTATCAGTCCCAACTTCCCACCCAACATCCTTCCCTTCCCCGTGATGTTAATTAGTCATTCAGATTTGACTTTTAGAAAGGAATTATTTGCTGAGGGTGTATAATAAAAATAGCTTTTATAAAGCATCGTCTCAAATATCCATGACAAATTCTCTCATTGCACTGGAATGCTAGAATGAAAATTTGCTTGGGTGATTTTATATATACCCTGAATATTGTGATTATGTCTCCTCAATTAATCCAAATGCACTCCTGTCACAATAGCTTAACTGCCTTTGACCAATTAATTCAAATAGAGGTATTGTGTACTTAAGGTATCATAGCTAGAGTATTTTGTTAGTTACTTCAAGTGAATAGAGGTAACTGGTTGGAGGAGGAAGAAAAGAAAAAGTGAAGGAGAAGAAGAGGAAGAAGGAAAACAACAATAACAAACAAAAGGGAGTAGGAGGAGGAACTTTCTAGCACCTAGAGACTACTCAAAGTATATGGATTGCTTAGGAGGAATTCTTGCAAAGGTTAGCTGACTCTTGGTCATGTTGCAGATGACAACTTATTTTGAGGATTAAATTAGTTGGACTATGATGTCCCTTCTAACTGTAAAGTTCTATATGTCTACAAAACACTTGTGCATATAACACATGCTTGGGTTTGGTTGTGTTTTATCTCATGTATCTTCTTCTCCAGGTTGAGAAGTACATTAACTCTAAGTCTATCGGGTTTTTCAATAAATGCAAACTCTGGAAGATTTTCCTAAAATCAAAAAGTTTCAATTTGGTACCAGAGACAAACAAAGTGATTTGTTGTCTAAAAACTAGCATAAATAAATTCTGAAAATCTCATCATCAGAGGATTCATTACCCAATGGTGAATTGTTTTTGGCCACAGCAAATCATGTAATTCTCTGCTAAGATCTGGAAAGAGCTGTGATCTGTAGTTGTGATTTCAATTCCCGATCCTTTAAAATATTGAAACATTATAATCTCCATGGCATTATAATCTCCACAGATGCTGAAACAGATTTGTTGGTTGACTAATGAATAAAATACACTCAAGGGAAACAATGATACCTTCTGGATATTTGTTATAAAACGGTTTTATTATATCTCTCTAAATTTCCTTTATGTAGTTTTCATACTTGTCCCATTGAAACAGCAACAAAAACATTTATCAGTTAGTTTTTAGCTTTAAATATATTTGTTAATTTTTGGATGCGCAGGGGAAAGTTTTTTTTTTTACTTTTTTCACATGTAAGTATATACATAGATATACAGTGATGATATATGTGTGTTGTTTCTCTATTTATATCTGTGTATATGTATGTGTACCTATATACATACATGTGTGCATGTACGCATGCCTATATGTGTGTATGAATGTTTAACCATTTTAAAAGTAAGTACTCAATCTAGAGAGGCACTTTTTGTGGAAATCTTTGTCATGATATAAGAAAAGTCTGATGAGCAAGCTGGCATTGAGAACAAAGAAGGCTCTGTTATTCTATGTATAATGAGCAGGCTCTGGCCAACTATCGCAGTTACAGGTAAGGCCTGTACTATCATATCCTCATCCTTTCAAGGGATAAACCCTAGAGCTTGGAGCTTTCCTTCTCTAATTGATATATAAATTTAACGCCTACTGGCTGTTATCCTCTTATTATTAGAGGGTCATTTTTTAACATCCCTGTTCTGTTCAATGACTTAACCTTTCATAGTTTTTCACCAAGGGATATTTTCTTTAGTGATATAGAAATAATAAAATGAAAACATTTTCCATAATAATTCCAGGGGACAATTTCCCCTACATTATTTTAGTCTCAAGGATTATCACACATTTTGGCTTTTTTCCTATATAGTATAACACACACATACATACACACACACACACACACACACACACACACACACAAGTTCACATCCAAATGTAGCAAGACTACCATGTGAGTTCTTTCACTGGGCTGTGGTCCCAACTGAAGATTCAATTGACCAACTGAGGGTCCCACTCCTGAAGATTCCTTTCTATTCCTTAAGGTGTTAACATAGTTCTTACATCAAAAATTAATCTTGAATTGTACTTTTAAATATCACTATTTTTCTTCTTGAAACAAACTCCCTAGCATCCTCTACCTAAATAGATTGTATCAGCCAGGTAAACTAGTGGAGTGTGTAGGTTCATCAGCTCTCCATGCCCCACTGTTATCATCTGTATGCTAGAAGACCTATCTCATCCGTGCACAGAGCATGTGGATGTCATGGCAAATGGTATGCTATTCTGGACTCATACTTATTAAGCATGTAAATCTGAGCAAGTCACAACCTCAGTTTCCTCAAATTTAAAAGGCAGATAAAACCTACCTCACGAGGTTATTGGGAAGATAAAATGAAATAACATATGGAGCACTTTTCAAACCTTAAAAAGGTGTTTATTATTGTCATCATCATCATCATCATCATCATCATCATTTTCATTATTATTAAATGAGAGCACTACTGTCCCAGTTCTTACCAGTAACCTTTTTCCTTCCTCCAACATGACTCAATAAATTCATTTTTCATTCTCTCTTCCTAAAATATTATGATTATCATGACATTCATTTAGTCAAAAAATAACTCTCCAATGCCATAAATGAAAGTCTAAATTGCTTAATCTGGCATTTGAGGTATTCTACCTAAACATCTTTACTTCTTACAAATTTTCAATACATATTCTCTCTTCTATTTAAGATTGACCCCTAAGTATGCCATCTTTGTTATTACTATGAATGTTTTCCCCTATCTTATTGTTTAGTCAATCAGTCATTCAATTCTTTGTGGATTTTCTTGGCAAGATACTGAAGGAGTTTGCTATTTCCTTTTCTAATTCATTGTGCAGATGAGGAACTGAGGCAAATGGGATTAAATGATTTGCCTGTGGTGACATAACTAGTAAGCATCTAAGGTAGGCTTTGAACTCAGATCCTTCTGATTCTATACCTGACACTGTATCCACCTAACTGCCCTGAGGAATAAATTAAAGAATTCCCACAAACTCAGTGGATGCCCATCATTTGGAGAATGGCTGAATAAGTTATGGTTTTTGAATGTTATGGAGCATTATTGTTCTGTAAGAAATGATTAGCAGAATGATTTCAGAGGTGCTTGGAGAGACTTACTGGAAATAATGCTAAGTGAAGTGAGTAGAACCAGGAGATCATTGTACACGACAACAAGAAGATTATATGACAAGCAATTCTGATGGACATGGATCTTTTCAACAATGAGATGATTCAGGTCAATTCCAATGATCTTGTCATGAAGAGAGCCATCTACACCCAGAGAGAGAACTATGGGAACTGAGTGGATCACAACATAGCATTTTCATTTTTTTATTGTTGTTTGCTTGCATTTTATTTTTTATCATTTTTTTCATTTTTGATCTGATTTTTCTTGTACAGCAAGACAATTGGTCTTGAATAAATATGTATGCATATATATTGGATTTGACATACATTTTACCATGTTTAACATATACTGGATTATTTGCCATCTAGGGCAGGGGTTGGGGGGAAAGGTGGGGGGAATTTACAAGGTTTTGCAAGGATTATTGCTGAAAAATTATCCATGCATATGTTTTGAAAATTAAAAAGCTTTAATAAAAAAATAAAAAACTCCCAAACAAAATCCTGAAATATGTGTATGAGGGAAAGAATGACATTACCTATTGAAGGAGTAAGAGATGCAGGATGGTGATTCATAAAAGGTTTCCTAAATAAGTCAGCTGTTGAGTTTGATTGTGAGCAGAAAAATGAGCAAAAGAGAAGGGGTATTCATTCATGATATAAGAAACAGCTTAACCAAAAGTATAGAGATTGGAGAATATGCTCTATTTGGGGATGGAGCAGAGAGCTGCCTAGTTTCACTGGGGAAATATGAAATCTGACTGGAAAGATATAGTGGCCACTGTCTATAGAGGACATTGGAAGACAGTCAAGGAATTGAAATTGGGAGATAGAATTGTTTTCTCATATCAAGATATCTTAATGAAATATCCCTTCCAATCTTCAGTTCTAATTGAAAATTACTAAAGAAATCTGAAAAAAGTGAATATTTAATTACAATTCTTCAAAATTTAAACAGAACTGTTCATAAAGGACATTAATTTAATTTTATTCTAAAGGGAAATGTGAAGCTCATAAACTTAAGACAAACTGAAGTTTCTATCTCACATGATAGCATTTCTCAAAATAGGGACATGACCTGCTTATGAAAAAGTTGGTTACATACTTTGGAGGTTATGATTTTAACTGATTAAATAACTTTGGGGTCATCAGAGAGCAAGTAATATAATTTCATAATTTTGGGAATATTCAACTGTGGTCCCAATTTGGGGGGATCACCAATGTCCAAGTACAGAAATAACCATCAGGAATTGAAATCTATACCATTCGACCTTGTGTGACTTGTGTCAATTGATATAGATTTCATGAAAAAAGTGAGCAACGGTTAAATTGCTTTGTCAATTTCACTCTTCATTCTCTACATGCAGCCTAGAGAAATATCACCTCTAAAATCCATTACCTACAAATAAACTTTCCTGATCTCCCTTTTTTATAGTCAAGGAGTGAAAAGCATGTAATTCTTAAATAGTTTGTCTTATGAGTTTTCATCTTTCTATCTCTAATACCTAGTAGAGGGCCTTTCATGTAATAAGAAATGCCATATCATGTAATAGAATGTCATATACTATGATTTAACAGAATATATTAGATTTTATATATATATATATATAAAATATGATGTAACATATTAAAGTATATCATATTATATCATATGTTATAATTTCTAGATTCAAGATTAGAGAAAAATATAACATAATCAAATGAATAACATTTTAAAACTATATAATTACACAAGAAAATTTCTTGAAAATTTACAGTAATTGATGGACATGGCTCTCTTCAACAATGAGATGATTCAAATCGGTTGCACTTGTACAGTGATGAAGAGAGCCATCTGCACACAAAGAGAGAACTGTGGGAGCTGAGTGTGGACCACAACATAGCATTCTCACGCTTTCTGTTGTTGTTTACTTGCCTTTTTTTTTCTTTCTCAATCTTTTTCTTTCTTGATCCAATTTTTCTTGTGCACCAAGGTAACTGTATAAATATCTATATGAACATATATTGGATTTAACATATATTTCAACATTTTTAACATGTATTGGACTACCTGCCATCTGGGGGGGAGGAGGGGATAATTACGAACAGAAGACTTTGCAAGGGTCAATGTTGAAAAATTACCCATGTATATGTTTTGTAAATAAAAAGCTTTAATTTAAAAAAAAAGAGAGAGAAAAAGAGAAAAAAACAAACAAAATAAAAACAAAAACAAAAAAGAAAAGAAAAGAAAATAGAAAAATGTAGCAATCACTGATATTTAAAAAAGTTTTAGCATGGAATTTTCCTTTAATATCCAAACCATACATTTAAAAACAAGTGATAGTATTTCTTATGGAGAAATATTAGATAAACAAAGGTAAAAAAATACTACTCCCATTGCTCTACAATAATATTTTTTAAAGTTCTGGGAATTCTATGTATAACAATAAGACAACAACACATGATTAAAGCCATAAATCGCAATATGGGAAGCAAATATATATAATTTTTGCTATTTACAGATAGACATTATGGTTTACTCAGAAAACCCCATGGAATAAGCAAAGAAACTGAGATAATTAACAGTTTCAGTAATGCAGCAAAAATGCATAAAGCATTAACCTTACTATGCAGTATTAGCAAACCCATGGAATAAAATAGAATAGAAATTTCATAACTTGAAAATGAATAATATATCTGGCAGTCAATCTATCCATAGTCTGGCTATTTAAGTTTCAAATGAGTATTCTTTATAAATATAGATAAGAGATGATGATGGTGATAGATGCATAAATAGATAGATAGCTATCTAGCTGGCTAAATGGATGGATGGATGGAATGAAAAACATTTTATCTTCATAAGCAGATTGTGGCAATATTATAAAATTTATAATACTACTGAAATAATTTACGGATTGAAAACTATTCCAGTCAAATTACCATGAATGAAACAAAAATAATAAAATTCCAATGGAAGAGGAAAAGGTCTGAAATTTCCAAGGAAATAATGAAAAGCAATATAAAGCAGAAATCACATTACTGGGATATCAAACAAATTTCTTATATTCTATAAATCATTCAAAATATTGAAATTATTTACAAAGAGAAAAAGTAAGGTCAATTGGGCGGTGCAGACCCTGCAATCAGATAGGCCTGAGTTCAGATCTGACCTCAGACATAGTTACTAGCTGTATAACCCTACATAAGCAACTTAACCCCAACTGCTTTACAAAATCAAAAAAATCATAATCACCATAGCAAATAAAATCAGAAAAGAGTCTCTTTTTGAAAAGCTAAATGGCATAAATTGTTTTAATAGTACTTAATTTTTCCCCAGTTAAAAATGTCAAGACAATTTTAGCATTCATTTTTACAAGATTTTGAACTCTAATTTTTTTTCTTCCTTTCCCTCCCATCCCTTCTTCCTCAAATGAAAGGCAATTTTATATGTTATATATGTGCAATTATGTAAAACATATTTCCATATTAGTCAAGCTATGAAAGAAGAAACAGACCAGGAAAGCATGAAAAAAAATAATTGAAAATAATGTTCTTTGATATAAATTCAGAATCCATCAATTCTTTATCAGGATATGGATTGCATTTTTTCTCATGAGTTCATTGTGCTTGGTTTTGAATTGTGGTAGTGCTGAGGAGAGCTGTCATTCATAATTGATCATCACACAATTGCAAACAGTGTATAGTGTTTTTCTGATTCATACATGCCTTTCCAAATTTTTCTGAAATCTGCCTCAGAGAAATGCAAATTAAGACAACTCTGAGATACCACTACACACCTGTCAGATTGGCTAAGATGACAGGAAAAAATAATGATGAATGTTGGAGGGGATGTGGGAAAACTGGGACACTGATACATTGTTGGTGGAGTTGTGAACACATCCAACCATTCTGGAGAGCAATCTGGAATTATGCCCAAAATGTTATCAAACTGTGCATACCCTTTGATCCAGCAGTGTTTCTATTGGGCTTATATCCCAAAGAAATACTAAAGAAGGGAAAGGGACCTGTATGTGCCAAAATGTTTGTGGCAGCCCTGTTTGTAGTGCCTAGAAGCTGGAAAATGAATGGATGCCCATCAATTGGAGAATGGCTGGGTAAATTGTGGCATATGAATGTTATGGAATATTATTGTTCTATAAGAAATGACCAGCAAGATGAATACAGAGAGGACTGGCAAGACTTACATGAACTAATGCTAAGTGAAATGAGCAGAACCAGGAGATCATTATACACTTCGACAATGATATTGTATGAGGATGTATTCTGATGGAAGTGGATTTCTTTGACAAAGAGACCTAACTGAGTTTCAATTGATAAATGATGGACAGAAGCAGCTACACCCAAAGAAAGAACACTGGGAAACGAATGTGAACTATTTGCATTTTTGTTTTTCTTCCAGGGTTATTTTTACTTTCTGAATCCAATTCTCCCTGTGCAACAAGAGAACTGTTCGGTTCTGCAAATATATATTGTATCTAGGATATACTGCAACATATCTAACATATATAGGACTGCTTGCCATCTAGGGGAGGGGGTAGAGGGAGGGAGGGGAAAAATCGGAACAGAAGCGAGTGCAAGGGATAATGTTGTAAAAAAAATTACCCTGGCATGGATTCTGTCAATATAAAGTTATTATTAAATAAAATAAAATAAAATAGAAAAAAAAAAAAAAAGAAATCTGCCTCAGAGCATAAATTACTGAGGAAATTACTTTCATTTTGGAAAACAAATGCTACATAAAAACTGGAAAGCAGTTTAGATAATATTAAGTTTAGAGCAACATGTTATACCATATATCATAAACTCAATATATTCATGAAAATAAGAGGTTGGATTTTTTAAATAGAGAAAAAGAATGAGATTAGGCAACTTTGATAATTTTAGTAAGGAAATAATTTTAACTATGAAAGATAAAAGTAACAAACCTAATTTGGATAATCTTGATGAAGTAAATTTGAAACATTTTGCAAAAATTAAATCGATTAAAATAGGATAAGAAGAAAAACAATTTATGAGAGATATAGTTTCATTAAATGTTACTAGTATGGATTTAATATATAAAATATATACAGAATAAATATGAATACATAGAACCAGAAGACAAAGTCACAAAGGATATGGAATTTTCTTTCTTTCTTTCTTTCTTTTTTTTTTTACTGAGACAATTGGAGTTAAGTGAGTTGCCCAGGGTCACACAACTAGGAAACATTAAGTGTCTGAGGTCAGATTTGAACTCAGATTCTCCTGACTTGAGGTCTGGTACACTATCCACTGCACCACCTAGCTGCTCCTGGAATATGAAATTTTCAAAAGAAGAACTGCAAACTAACCATATGAAACCATTTTGAAACAATTAATAAGAAAAAATTTGAATTAAACAACTTTCATTTTCAAAAGAATAGTGTGCTAGATGCCGATGGTACATATACAAAGGTTTGTCTGATGTGTGCTTAAAATCAATATTTCTTTTCCTTCCTTCAATATGCTTATTTCCTTGGAGGAAAAAACACATAGACAAATGGTTGGAAGGGAAACCAGTTATGATCTGGAAATATCACTGATGAAAACAAGGGGAAAATTGCAAATGAGAGAAGGATTGTGGGAAGATAGACACTGAGATCCTTTAACCATTCTGGATACTAATTTGGAATTATACAAGCAAATTGACTAAATCATTCATACTCTTTGATCCAGTGATCCCATTACTAGGTAGAAAACACATGAAGCTAAAGAGAGTAGAAAGAGGACACAATATAACAAAGTATTCACAGGAGAATTTGGGGGTGGGGAGCAGGGAACTTGCAAAACAAGTATCTGTTGAATGGGTAATACCTGAAAACCCCTATGACTTATGAATGTAATGAAAGATAACTAGGCATTTTAAAATGACGAGGAATGTAGAGAAGCCCTGGAATATATTTGTGAAGTGTTACAGGATTAAATAAGAACCCAAGAGAATATATATATGTGTATATATATATATGTGTATATATATATATATATACACACACACACACACACACACACACATATGTAAAATGAAAAGTTGACAGAGATGAAGTTGAACTAAAAGTAAATAAAAAAATCAATGGAGATCTTGTAAATCAGAATTTGAAGCACATCTTTTTGGTAGAAAGGCAAGGCAATACCAGGAAAATAGTCATGTACATAGCCAATTATTGTAATTATATTGGATGTTTTGACTTTCTTGATTTTCTTCATCATAAAGCAACTAGGCATTGACAATGAAATAATAATTATTTTAAGGAAAAAAATCAATTAATCTAAAGTTTTGTCATAAACTGTTGAAATACAGAACAAATGGTGATGAACCTAATTGGGTCCTACTATATAAAATAAGATGGCTGATGGAGTAGAACAAAGCATAAACAGAAAAAAATTTTAAGGTAAAAGAGACAGTCAAACTTTTCGAACAATGTCTGGTTCTAAAGGAGAACTTTAGAGATCCTTCAATACTTTGGAACTGCTTATATATTATACAGATAACAGCTGGTCATCTCCCATCTAAATTACTGGTCCTATCACAAGTACTCAATTCTTTATTTCATTTATATAGTAATCTTTTTTTTTCATATCAAGCTGGATTAGAAAGAATTTTTGAGGATGAAATGAGATACTTTTATAATGCTTTTAGTACAATATCTAGCTAATAGTTGACACTATATGAATACCATCATCATTGTCATGCAGAAAATATAATTCCTTATTGATTTAAAGATTCCTAAATCCAAATAAATATATTTCCTGGATGATTTTGAATCTAGCTACTATTTTCTTACTTGCCATTGTAGTAACAATTTGAATACTCAACACAACTCTTTAGAGTGAGTCATAAAATAAAATAAGACTGCCCAAATTAATTTCAGAAGTAATTGTGAATTAATTCTCTAGCAACTATACCTAACCTATGACTAGAATTTCATAATAACCTTAGATGCTTTAAGGTCAAATCTTATTATTAAACTTTAAAAGAAATTCTATCATTATGGATATTTGTAAAATATTTTTTAAAAAGCAGTATTTTCTTCTCAGAATGTATCTTTCTGAGAACAGAAAGACTAAGAGCACTTAGAGCATTGAGAATATATGCAAAAAGTAGATGATAAGATCCATCAGAGGATAGGAGTGTTTCCCTTAGGAATAAAGGAGAATGATAAGCAAGGCTAAGAATCTTTCACAAAAATCCCAAGTTCTCAATAAGGACTCTGATTCTGAAAATTTCATTTAGTTCCTGTTTGTTAAGCATGACCCATTTTTTGGCACAAATTTTTCAACTTGGTTCAACCCTGAACGGGCCACCAAGTCACATAATTCATGACAGGACACTAGGGTAATAAGGCATTGTTCTCTTAACCAACATGATAGGAAGTTCATTCAATTTCACATAAATATTTTTTGTAAGTAGGAGCTAGAGATTTATTTTCTCTCTTCTGTGTTTAGGTTTTTAGAGCATAGTTGCCAACTTCTGGAATCTAATCCCAAACCCCAAGTATTAAGTCCTATTGGTAAATCAACAAAAGCCCTGTTTGCACAATGAAAGCCAAATGCAAATCCTTTTTACTCAGAAGCAAGACTAATGATCATTTTCGACGTTATTTTTTAAAGTGCCACACAGCAAAGCATCTTATTAATTCTCACCTTGAATCATGAAAAAAAAGTAGGCTGTCTTCCTACAAACAAAACTCAAAAAGTAAACAGAACAGCTACAAGGCACATCATAACAGTGACCATTTTTGAGGACATATAATTGCCTTTCGATAGAGCTGACATGGGGGCAACTAAGTGATTCAGTGAGTAGAGCACTCAACATGGAGTCAAAAAGAGTCATCTTCCCGAGTTCAAATCTGACTTCAGACACTTAATTCAATTTGCCTTAGTTTCTCACCTTAAAAAAAGGGGAAAAAATGGCTAAGTACTCCAGTATCTTGGCTAGAAAATCACAAATGGGGTAACAGTCAGACATGACTTAAATGAATGAACGACAAGAAATAGGTGACAAGGATTGACACCGTTTCAGAAATCCATATGGCATTTGATCAGTCAGTCTCTATGCATTTCCAGAATCAGAGTTATTCATATTCTTGGTATTTTCACTACAAACATAAATAGTCTATTACATAAAGCCATATATATTTTACTTACAAAAAAGTTGCATAGGAAAAGTATGATTAGATAATAGGACAGACTGATCATGAAGAGAAAGAGGTATAAAAGATGGATAACATAGGACAGTATAGAATTTTAAAATATTAAAAATAATCCTGGTATAAGTAGATTGAAATCATTCATGTAAGTAATGATGTGATATGAAAGTATGAAGAATGAATAAGTGTGGTCTTAACTCCAAGGCCTGAAGATTTAAATTCAAATAAAGCCTCACTTCTAGATATGTGATCTTGGATAAGTCATTTAACCTGTTTGTTTCAGTTTCTTCAACTATAAAATGGGGTAATAACAGCACTTACCTCCTAGAGCTGATGTAAGGATTGAGACAATATTTGCAAAACACTTAGCACAGTATGTGGCACATAGGAAGCATCATGTAAATACTAACTATTGTTAATAAAATATTTGATAATAATTCTTGATATGATTATTATTGTTTGATATAAATGATTAAGTTAGTGCTGTGGAGGATATTCTTCAGAAACAGGATTTTAAGATACAGTATAGTTTGTTTTCAGTAAGATAATTTGGGAACAAAAGTTTTTTGATATAATTCCAAATAGAATTTTATAATAATATAATAATAATATTTTATAACTAATAAAATATTTATAATATAAAATAAGATAAAATAAAATATTTTATAATAATGACATAACTTTCTACATATTATTGAATATCTATTATTAGGTAACAAGAAAGAGAAAAATGGCAAGAAAGTCAAGTGATCAAATTTCTAGAGCAAAGACAATTTGACTGATAAAATCTCATCAGGATGAGCAACAGAAATATTTAGATAGAAGCAAAGTTCAATTTAGCTCTTATTTGTAGTTTTTCACTGTGAATTAAAATGTAGTTTGATTTAATAATGGATGCAAATGGATTGTTATGAGAACAACATCTAAACTACTACTAATGAATCTGTATAAAACAAAGATCTACCCTTTATATGTCTTGTATATGTACATATGTGAGATGTCTCTCTCATTAGACTACAGCTTCTTGAAGGCAAGACTTGTTTTTTCTTTCTCTTTACTTCTCTAGCATTAAGCACGTGTTGGGCATAAAATAAGTACTTAAGAAAGATTTGCTGACTGATACAATGTGTCTTCATTATTATTAAGGAAGAGAAGATGGAGGAAGAAGGAAGGTATTTCTTCTGAAATAGTAAAATGAAAAATAGATTTAGACAATATCTGAATAAAAACCTATACAATATTTTTTTTAAATCATATCCCTAAAAAAGTTACAGGAAGATTAATAAAAGAAGAGGATTAAAACATTCTTGGTGAATATAATGGACAACACTTTTAAAAATTCTTCCTGAATAATCACTGCTTCACAGAACAAGAGTAAAGGTCAACACCTTTAAAAAAATTCGCCATGGGATTTTTCAAATATTAGTAAAAAGTGTTTTATCTCTACAAAATATTCTACTAAAAAACTAAGATCCAAGATGGAATCAAAAGGCCCTCCAAGGGTAACATCACATTAGTTCAATGGATAATATGTTGACCCAAAAAAGCATCAAATAAATAAACAAAGCATCAATTTTTTTTTACTAAAATGAAACAGATTTTGATAGCAATTCAGGATCAGATCATTACCATCAGAAATTAGAGAAAGGTTATTCCTAATTAACCTGTGCTTAATCATTGCAGATTATGCAAGGAAACATTAGAAACTAGAACATATTACTTCATGAAATATATATCTGTATTTACACACAGATATGTAGTGTTTATATATGTATTTATATATGTAAATATATGTATATGTGTGTATATGCATACATGGAAGTGTGTATATATAAATATGCACAAACATAGACACATAAAATTTACCAAATGTTTTAAAAGGGAAAAATAAAATCAGTGGTCAGAATAGTACACCAGAATAATGTTCTTTATAAAATAACAGATTTCATAAGGATTCTGGTTTTCTTTCTTTTTTCATCAGAGGGTAGAGATGGGTTGAAAGGAGAAAAATAGATTTTTGTTCATCAAAAAGTATAAATCAAAATAATTAACATATTTTAGATTCCCAAAAGACAAAATACAGACCCCAACATAATCTTTAGTATGCAATGGGTAACTGTACTCAAACTATCGCTTTATTAAATAAAAATTTGTTTCTAAAAATTCTCCATAAATAAAATTGATCTCCAAAAAGGTAAAAATAAACATTTTAATAGATGTCACAATACTGAATAACCATAATTTCCAAATAATTGAGAATAAAAAAAATTAAAATATAGATCTAGAAGAAGAAATCAAAACTATGTGAGAAAGTGAATAGGTACATATCAACCCTATCATGATTTCTTCTATCAGATTTGCCCCAAAGATGTTTCAGGGAGCCTATTAAGAAAGAATTAATATTTCAATTATTTGAATCATTTACCAAAAAAAGCAAAACATTTTATTCACCTGTGAAACAATCTAAAGAACATGAAATAATATACAAACACCCATTCACTTTCACCAAAACTGATGAGAAGAATAAGATAATAATAACTAAAACAACAATAATTGCACTAGAAGAACTAATTTTGTAAAGCAATGATTTTAACTTGTCAGCCAGATTCCAGGGATCCATGAACTTGGAGGGAAAAAATAAATGACATCTTTATTTTCATCAACCATTAGTTTCCTTTACAATCCTAAGCTTTTTTTTCTTTATGCATTAAAAGCATGATTCTGAAAAGGTCTCCATAGGTATCATCCAACTGTCAAAGTGGGTCCATCACACACACACACACACACACACACACACACACACACACACACAAGGTTAAGAACTACAGCTGTAAAAGAACCTTATAGTAAATAGTAAATACTTTGGTAAAATAATGAATTTCTCTGTAATGTCAATAATCATCTCAAGTCATTATTATTTGTAAGATGTTTATGTTTTTGTTTTAGAGTATCTAATTCAAGAACCAATTATCAGGCACCTACCACATACAAGACTTTTTGCTAAGAATTGTGTATTTAAAAAAGAAAAGAAAAGAAATTGTTCTTGTCCTCCATTCTACTGAGAGTATACAACAGGAATTCAAATAATTATCATTTCAGTTAAAAAAAAAAAAAACTTCAAGCTTTTTTCACACTTTCTCTGTATTTTCTCCAAGTAGTACAGGATCTGTGTCTGTGTGTATATGTACACACCTGATATAGTTCTTCCTCCAAGTCTAAATATGAGACATTACCATTTCTAAGCAGAGACAATGCATCCTTACCACATTGCCTTCTTAGCATTCCCTAGATAAAGAGACCTGTAGGAAAACAATTATTTGTGTTTGAGATTAGCAAAATATTTCTGATTCCACAATTCTACTTGGAAGATGGCTATTGAATGAGAGCTAGGTTCTGAGGCCAATGTTGAAAAAGGCAATCTGATCCTGGGGATGGGACATCTGGGATATCAGCTGGGTAGGAGACATGGCTGTTTAGTTTTCTCTTGGCCATAGGAGCCTGCATTGTTATAGTGTATGTTCCATTCCAACATGGCCCTGAAGAAACTCGGAACAGCAGGGCCCTCACATCATCTGTACTATATGTACACTTGGTCAGGCTGTGTAAACTTTGACATGTGGATGTCAATCTTTCTCATATTTGCAGATGGCTTTATCAGAGCGTGATTAGTTTCCAGAACAAATTTGAGCAAAAGAAAACATTACCTACAGTATGTAAGCCAACAGACCAGCTAGTTTTCAGATTTGTCTATTTACATGGGCACTGGATGTTTTGCTAAGGCTCTCTAAAAGTGATGGTAATTGAACAGTGCCAGTATGTTAGTGGAAGCTGATGAGTTGTAAAGGTTTTATAAACAACCAGGGTGGATTTGGCCACAGCCTTTCTAGTAATGTTTGTTAATCTCCCTGAGCAAGTGTGCACCTAACACAATGTAAATACTCCAGAATTTGGAGGTGTCAATAGTGTAACTTTTACTGTTTGTAAAATCATTCTTTGATATCATCAGTAAGTTTACTGAATGTCCCATGGCCAAATATAATAAAAGCTTAAGTAAGCTGGCTTGTGGAGAAATAAGAGAAAACATGTGTTTTATTTTTCTTCCTACTATGTGTTTGTGAAAGGATCACAGATAAAAATAGGAAGACAGTTAACTAATAGATAGAGTCATTATTCTTATATAATTGTGGATTTCTGTGTTCTATCTTGGTAAGGCCCAGTGTTATTGAACATTTAGAGGAAAGTATCTGTTTAAAATTGGTTGCTGGCTTAGTTAAGTTATTCATTTAAGTAAGACTTGGTGGAGAAGCTTAGGGGGAAGCCTGATTAACCAAAAATCCTTAGCCTCCATGACAAAGTTTCTTAAAGATTCCCTTCACACAAAATCAAACACATTTGTCCAAGAACCATATTTTACTGGCACATAAGTCCTTGTGCATACATCTGCTAATGGAGGTATGAGTGTGTGTTTAACCAAAAGATGTAAAGTTTGAAATTTAGGCCTAGGATTCCTTAAATTTGAGAATTTTTAAACATCAGAATAATACATTAACCACTAGAGGGCCTAGCAACTTGCTGTTCTCTATCCAGGAAAAAAAAAAAAAAAAAAAGTCTGTTTTTTTTTTTTTTTTCATTGAAAAGGAAAAATCTTTAAAAATAATTTTCTTATTATTAAGAAAAACACAGAGGAAGAGAAAGATATGCACACACACCATTGAGGATGTACCTTTAGAATCTGCACTGCAGCAGGTAGAACGCCGACATCAGGGTTAATAAACCCACCCTCCTATTTGCAGTATTGATGGCCAAAGGAGATGAAATGCCCGTGACATTTTAAAGAGGAATTTGTGAACCACAAATATGAGCATGACTGACGCTGCACAGCAGCACATAAAATCAATACAAATAACCTAAACCTTAATACCTTGATCCAAGGAAAGAGGATTGCATTATCAGAGCCTATCAAAGAGCAGCCCCCACCCAGGTTTTGCCTGCTGTATGCTATTGACTTGCCCTGGGAAAGGCATGGGGCCAAGAACAATTAGGAGGTTCTTGAGTTGGAAAGATTTTTCTAAAGAAAATCTGATATCTAGACTAATTTGGATTTTTTTGAATGCAAATGTACAAATGTTCTCAGGACAGCAATTTGTGTCATGATGGAAATGAGATACTATTTTCTTTTCTTTTGCTCCATGCAGAAGGCCTAATTGAAAAGTCACTTTAGCCTTCATATATATTGTCTTCTGCTTTATGATTCAATGCAATGAGTATTCCAAGTTGAAGCTTCCTCTTCAAGGAAACTAGGTCAAAAGATTGAGACTGGATTTTGTAAGGGCCTAAATATCAAAGAAATAAATATCTTGATTATGACACAAATATATATTGTTGCAAAAAAACTTTTTTGTTGTTTGCCAAATCAAATCAGAATGTCTAAAATTATATCTGTCCCAATATCCAGTTTAAAAAAAACTAGCATTTATTTGGCATACATATATATAAACACACACACATATGTATGTATATATATACACACATTTTTAAAAAATTAATATTCACATTCACATGTGTGTTATGTGTTGTCATCATCCCCATTTTACAGATGAAAAAATTGAGGCTGAAAGATCATAAAACTAGTAAGTAGGTAAGGAGGCATTAATTCATCTTACTTCTTCCTGATTCCAAGGAAAATGTGGTTTGATGGCCTACAGCAAGCAAAAAGGTCAATGAAGAAGAAGAATCTACGCCAAAAGATATGCAAATATTTGTAACAGTTTGAAACATTCCCTTTTAACATAACAAATATAATTAATAAAATGTTGTAAAATTATTCAAGACACAAAGTCAATTTGGAAAAAGAAATTGTAAAGTTAGGTATATAAAAATTAATGAAAGTGATATGTTTATGGTTTCTTATTGGAAAGAAAAGGAAAGATATTTCTCTTTGTTGAGTATATAACAAAATGCTATAAAATGATTCAAGACACAAAGTTAATTTGGAAAAACAAATGCTAAAGTTAGATCTATAAAAACTAACCAAAGTGATATGTTTATGGTTTCTTATTAGAAAGAAAAGGGAAGATAAAATCTTATGCCAATTAGTTTCAGAATAATAATCAGAAACATAATTAACATGAGTCAAATAGTTTCTTATTATGTTAAAGGTGTGTTTATGGAGCAGGGGAACACTGAGAAACACATTTGTTCCCTGTGATTACCCCCAAGGCACTCCATATTACATCCCTTCATAATTCTTTATTAGTCCTCCATGTACAATTGATCTCCTCTGCTGAACCTATTCTCTCAAATCTTCATATTGAAGGAAAAGAGGTGGTTTTGGGGGCCTGTTCCCCTTTTCCAGGAGTAATAATCTGTGTATTCCTTGCACCAGAAATGTCAATATGCATCTCAAGCATGTAGCCAGAGAGTGTAGCAAAAAGCAGATAAAAATAAATTCAGAAAATATTTAACAAAATAAAGAAAAATAAAATAGAACATAGATAATATGTTGTTTTCTAAGTTAATATACAATCCTCAGGGATACATATAGTTTAGTAGTCACCATTTCTACTTGAATTTTACTCCATGCTTTGCATCATTTCTTCCTTCTTACCTTTTTTTAACCAAGTTTTTTAAAAAGTCATATATTGTTGTCATTTAATTCTGACCTCAATAATAACATTTAAGTCTCACAAATTACATGAATCATTTTGTTTGATCCTGTAAGATAGATACTCCAGATTATCCTCATTTTTAGTCTTGTACAAGAATTAGTTGTCATTTCTTTCTGAATTTAGAGAAATGTAGAACATTTTCTTAAAAGAGAACAAGATAAATAGACATATACCATCTAATATATTCTTCAAGAATATAATTTCTAGATTTTTTTACATTTGTTAATGAAAAAATTGAAGCTCGATTAGCCTAATTGACTTGTCAATGGTTAAAAGCTAGTAATATCAAGTGAAATTTGAACTCTAAACTTCCTAATCCCAACTCAGTAATCTTTCCTCTACTCCACACTGCCTCTTTACTTAAAAAGCAAAATCATTTATATATACTACATTTATTCACTTTAAATGATGAAACATTCTGGATTATACTTTCCCCCTCCCCCACCCCCACCCCACCGAGGCAATTGGGGTTAAGTGACTTGCCCAGGGTCAGACAGCTAGGAAATGTTAAGTGTCTGAGATCAAATTTGAATTCAGGTCTTCCTGACTTCAGGGCTGGTGCTCTATCCACTGTGCCGCCTAGCTGCCCCTGGATTATACTTTTCAAGTGAACTGAAGCATATTTTTATATGTGTGTATATAAACATACCTAAATGTTTAGATGTCATGGATACATACATGTATAATTTATCTTTATGTCTATTTCATCTTGATACCACTTGTCTTTTAAAAAACATGAAATATTGCTATTATATAGACTTGGAATGAACCTCAGATGATGAAAATCTAAAAGCAATTTATGATAAACACATAGAATAATCAATGAAAAATAAGTCTCTCACTTGAATTTTCATTTCAATATTATTTTTCTCATGGAACCTGAAAGGGATCTAAAATTATTGGTTTTTAAAACATTGGTAAACTCAATGCACTAGCTCTGACTGTGATTCATTCACTAAAATCTAAGCAGTATATAAGTAGAATTCTAACGCACAGAGAATTAATTTAATTCCTCCTATTTGTGAGAGAATTGAGGGAAGCCTTTCATAAGAATCTTGTCCCTATCATTTAATGAACAAGAATAGAGATATTGGATTTTAATCATTTTAAATTCATTAGATTATCCAATCCAGAAGGGAAGGAAATATGGAGAGCCTCTCAGTTTCTTTATCCTTTGTCTCAAACTTTATGCTGATGAAGTGCAAAGCATGTGAAGAAAGATGCTATCTGAATCTAGAGAAAGGACTTACAAATATATACATGTGTAGAACAAATTGACATGTATGTGCATGTGAATACATATATGTACAAATACATAGCCATATACATCCTCATTTGCACATACATCTATTTGTTTTTAATTGTAGACATCTCTAGGACTGGAGGAAGAATAAAAAGGAAGAATAGTACACGATAACTTTGTTCTGTATTTGAAGGGAATAGCAAGTTATACATTGTATATTTGTAGTTTCATATGCAATAATCTTTTGTATTACACTGTTAAGAAAATAATTATTTTGTTCAGTGAATTGAAAATAAAATAAAATTTAAAAAACAACTTTATACTGATTGCACAGTAGTTAGACGCTGGGAGGACAGGGGAAAGCATATATTATATTGCAGTCAAAATAAGTGATTTTTGATCTTCCTTTTAATTAAATGGAATAAATCAGATAATCTTTACATGAATTTCATTTTTCATCTTCTCCAAATTCTTTTCCTACTGACGAAAAAATATGCCATATCATTGGATCAAAATGAATTTTTCAAGACTTGTGTTGCAAGCTAATCCCAACCCAGAATGCTGAATCTAAGAACATCTACCCTAGTCTTCTCTATACAGGAACTGCCAGTGAGAAGAGTCTAAAACATGAAAACTGCTGGTCAACAAAGGCTTGTGTGTAAACTATGGGACTGAAAAGGTGAAAGCGGCCATCACTGTTGGAGTTGTGTTTGTTAATGTGTGTACAGAGTAACTCTGTTTGTTTGTAGGTCCTTAGTAGAAGTGTGTCTAATATTGACTTTTTGAGTCTAATATTGTTTGAATTTTCTATCATGAGTCTAAGCCATGTTACCAGAGTGCTCTTTTCCAATGCTGTTTGTACACTCATTACCTTTTAAAATGTCTTGAAGTAGTAAACAGTTAAACAGTTCTCTGGGCCTTTCTCCCATTGTCAGGGAGAATGAGGGCACAGTCACCAAGTGAGGATCAGATACTGCTTGCTGGATGCCCTGATAAAAAAAAAAAATTGAGTATTTAAAGAATTATTCTCAAATGCACTGTAGCCAAGGAAAACCTATTTGGACCAACAAAATATATGTGTGTGTATGAGTGTGTGTGTGTGTGTGTGTGTATACACACACATGTACATGTGTAAAGATGTGTGTTGTATGTATGCATGTTTATATATACATATATTTATATGGAGTGAGCCAGTCTAGTGACTTGATAACTAAAGGTATACTGTATAGTATAATAGTAACAATAATATAACCTAGAAACAGTTTGATGGAGTGTGCACAGCACACTGTATCTGAAGTCAGAAAGACATGTGTTCAGATGTGTTAGATCAGTCACTAGTTGTATGACCTGGGCACCTTTGTGTGCTTTAGTTTCCTCGTCTGTAAAAGAAGGATGATAATGTCACCTACCTCCCAAGATTGCTTTTTTTTTCTTTTTCCTCCACAATATATTTTTATTTTACTTATTTCTCAATTACATGTAAAAAAAAATTTAACATTCTTTTTAATGTGAATTCCAAATAATCACCCTCTCTCTCTCCTTTTCTTAAAAAAGTAAATAATTAGATAACAGATCATATATTTGAAGTCATGAAAAACATATTTTCACAGTAGCCATGTTGCAAAAGAAAACAGATCAGAAGAAAAACAAAATTTTAAAAAACTATGCTTCAATCTACATTCAGACTCCAAAAGTTCTTTCTTTGCAGGTGGATAGTATGTTTCATTCCAAGTCCTTCAGAATTGTCTTGGATTGTATCCAGAGAGAGAACTATAGAGACTGAATGTGAATGAAAGCATAATATTTTCACCTTTTGTTGTTGTTGCTTGTTGGTTTGTTTTCCCATTTTTAAAAGGTCTCATTTTTCTTGAGCAACATATTGAATATGGAAATATGTTTAGAAGAATTGCATATGTTTGACTTACATTGGATTGATTGCTGTCTAGGAGGGAGTGAAGGAAAGAAGAGAAAAAAACTTGGAATATAAGGTTTTGCAAAGATGAATATTAAAAACTACCTTTGCATGTATTTGGAAAAAATAAAAAGTATTTTAAAATTGTCTTAGATCACTGAATTGATCAGAATAGCCAAGTCTAACAGTTGATCATTGTATAATATTGCTTTTACTATGTACAATATTCTTCTGATTCTTCTTAGTTCACATTGTATCAGGTCATATGTGTCTTCTCAGGTTTTTTGAGATATATATATGTATATCTATGTGATATATTCTGATATGTAATGTCTTTTATAAATGCTAGCTTAAATTGGAGTGTTGTTGGCATGCTAAAATCAAATCTCAATCAGTAGAATGCATTTAAAGCAACTAATACCATAATAACCAATGTTAATGTACATTTTATATGCTTTCAGAATTCTAAAGTGGACCACAAAGGATTTAGAAAGTATGTTAATTAATTACAGAATTCATCACCAAACCTAATTATAGAAAGATGAACACTTAACAATCTAAAAAAGAGGAAGGAGATTGACAGATATTTTTTCAAAAAACTTTCAGAGATATTTTTGGAAAAGGCAGGGATAACTTTACTGAACAAAAGAAAAGGGAGACAATAGGTATATATTATATACTATTTGTAAAATTTAACCAAAAGAAATTTACCTCTGGCCAGAGCCTATGAAACAGCTAAGATCCAAGTGTGGAATTACAAAGCCCTCCATGGGAAATATCTACATGAATGCAGTTAATGATATGTAGATAAGACTTAAGCAAATGACTGAAGGTTATGGATATTTTTATGAAAATGGAGGGCCATAAACAGTCATTACATTTTATGGAAAAGGTTTATAATCATAATTTAAGACTATGTCATTGTCACCAGAAACTGTAGAATTATCCTTGATGATCAATGCAAATTATACACAGAAATACTAGAAACTATGAAACATATCAGTACAGGCTGAAAAAATTCAGCTCTAGCAAAGACATGACCTAGGGATTAGAACTGTGCACCAAAAACTCTCTTTCTCATAAATTGATTAATGATAAATCTCAGACTCCAAAGACATGCCTCAGAATATCCATGAGAACACAATCAATAAATTGCACTAGACATGGAATGTGATCACAAATTAAACTATTGTCCCCAATCATCAAGCTGTAACATCAACCTACAAAAACTTAAAAACAATAGTTTCAATTGATATTATCATACCAAATACTCATGATCTCCAGATCACATAATATGAAAAAATTTTAAAAATACAGAGATCTTGTAAAAAGAAACCAAAATTATTGGAGACAGAATAAAATGCATTTCACCTTCATCCTATTTGCTATAAGAATTGTACCAAGGATGTTTTTGTAAGCCTATAGGAGATAAACTAACATTCTAGTACTTTTATTCAACAACAAAAAGCCACAATTTTTCACTCATGCATTAAATCATGAAAAACTAAATTTAGAATTGTAGCAGAATAATGTCTTCTTACAAGGTCATTTCTATCTGAACTTCCTTGAACAGAATGAGAATGATTTTTTTTTCTATAATGATGATACATACATCCATATCACATTAAAATTTGCAAAACATCTCATGATGCCACAATTTAAAAATATATAAATGTCTCAGGTAAGATATCTAAAAAGCTGGAAAAATTAGTAATGTATGGATGTGTGTGTGTGTGTGTGTGTGTGTGTGTGTGTGTGTGTGTATGTAAAATTTCCTTTAGTCTTGGACAAAATGAATAATAAACCACACATAAGGCCATGCCCTTCTGCGATAAACATTCATTATTGCCAAGAATAGAGAACAATAATTATTATTGCTTTTCAGAACACCCTTTCCCCAATATTTGTGTGAATAAAAATTAATCTAGATAGCAATCCTTTTCAAATAAGTTAGAGAAAGAACATGAGTAATATTCTGGGAAGCAAACAAAGTAGTTAATTTTCACAGAATCACTATGGGAGGCATCCTCATACAGAAATAATCAGAGTATTTAAATTGAGTGGTTGCAATATATAGGGAAACATGAACCATAGAAGTCCTGACAATGGGAAGTTCTATAAA